>NW_007578980.1:0-117246 GCF_000690725.1 Stegastes partitus
GTTAGGTTTCTCATATTACAATGTGCTGTCCTGACAGGAGTCCTTGTCATACCTTGAGCAAATCAAACAAAACTAAACACAATATCCTAATTATCTTTGTTCACAAACACTCTTATTGGTATTAGTTTGCTCAACTAAATGTTGGATCTTTTCAACTGCATGGGTCTCATTTTTGTATGTTAACATCTAAAATTGATGACCAAATTGCATCTTGTTATTCTAGGTCCTATCTGTATCTCACATGCATTTGATGTAATTCTATCCGTTTTTCAGCATGGGGGAATGCGTTTTTGTTGAAACACATGAAAACTCAACCATCAGATTGATGTTATGAAAAACCCAAGTACAGTCTTTTGTTTAAGTGATAATCAGTAGATTGAGAGTGGGGTCATAGACCAGTGTTAAGTTATGAATTAGGTTATGCTGTGTGCATATGTATTTATTTGTTTATTTAATTTTTCACCTATAGTTCAATTTTTTTTTACTAGCAGCAAGAGGGCAGTGCTGCCATTTTTGAGTGAGTAGGTGTCAGCTCAGGGCTGAAGAAGAGAAGAAGGCTTCATTAGTGGGTCCTGGGCAGGTGTGTTTCCTTTGTTCTTCATTGTGCTGATGACTGCAGAGACGCCACTGGTAGGTTGAGACAGTTTCAAATGTATTCAAAGGATAAAACTGTAATTGCTAATTTGAGTTATGGTATGTTGGATGTTAAATGATTGTTGATAGATTAATTAATTAATTAATTAATTAATTAATATGGGTTTGTGTTTTTTTTTTTTATTTTAAGGTTATCAACTATTGAACACTCAGCCTGATTCCTTTCTGAAAAAATGAAATAAAAGATGGAAATGAGTGAAGTTGACCAGCGTCCTCTGTGGTCGTCAATGCCGAGCCGAGTTTAGGCAGATAATGAAGTTCATGATCCAATAACTCGACAACCAGAAATCACAAGTCAGTAGTGAAGAGTCACACATCTGTATAGAGTTAATGAGGTTGTTGGTGCAGGCTCGTGTAATGTTGCCCTATGCTTCCTGAAGGGCTTGTTGAAGTTGAGGATCAGATTGTCAACTCCTTCTGATCAGAGCATTATGTGGCAGACTGCGTGTCATACCATGCTGTCTGAAAGTATTTCTTCAACGGTGAATGGTGGAGTTTTGGACATTCAAGTGCCTGGCTATGGCTGATGACATGCCAGCATCCAGCATGCCAATAGCCTGTTCTCTTGTTTGTCTTGTTATCCATGGTATTATGTTGTTTAAATAAAAATGTCTTTTCAGGTGGCCTCTTTAGTCACTGGTGAAAGGAGTGTCTTTTATGATGTGATCATTGTCCTTTAAAGTCACACTTGATTCAATGATTGGGAATTTGTCACTAGTTGAACAGTTAAGAAACGTTTTGTGCACAACTGCCTAAATTTAACCTTTTTGCAAACACAGCAGCTGAAGTCAGATTTGCAATATTTTGCCTTAAGTCAGAAAATAAGGCCCTGTTGTGCTGCCTTGTTCTGTGTATTTTTCCCTTTCTTTTAGGTAAATTTTTATTTTTCAAAAATAGTTCAAACATTTGTAAAGATTGTGTTGTTTTTGTTTTAGAGCCACCATACAGAGATTTTCAAGTCTTTTAAATATCAGTCGCATTTTATTGTGAAAATCGGCGTCTTACGTCGACGTGTTTCGTGACGTCGTACGTAAATAAGTTGATCAGGCTGTTATTAGCTCGGTTGTTTTCCTCCTTTAGTGTGATCATCCGCTTCGGTTATATTAATGTCAGGGCTAATTTTACATACAAACACGGAGTTAAAACGGTACTAATATTTTATCCGACACATTAGGATATGCCATCCGACTTTGTAACGTAAATACAAAGTGAGCCTCGTCTGGACAACAAACCGAGTCTTTAGGCAACCTGCTAACCGGGGTTAGCACCACAAATCTCCACGCTGTGTGCACACATTCTCTTCCATCTTTTCTTCGTCTGTAGTCGGCCTTGTATTCTGTCACCGCTTTCAGTCCGTGGTGTCGCCAGGAGAGAATGAACTGGCTTTTCCCCCTGTCCAAAGGCTCCGGACCTCTCCCCCCTCTGAACAGCCTACAGCAACAAAGACAGCGGCAGATCGAGTCGCTGAAATCCGCTCACCCAAGGTAACGACGACCTGTCACCTATAAAAAAGAGAAAAGAAACAAGAAACAGCTGCTCGTTTGCTTGTTAACATTGTTTTGTCCGGAACAAAGCGCTTTACCGACGATGTTTCCCAACCACTTTAATCAAGAACACGTTGACTCAGCTCACATACACAGCCCTTGTTTACTTAGCACAGCTAGCCACTTGGCTCACAGCAAAGGAAGAAGTACAGTATGCTAACAATTAGCTTATCATTTGTTATCGTTCATATTTATCCCTGCTATTATGTAAACATGTCAAAACAGTGCCACGTGATTTTACTGCCACTGCTTTGACACCCCTAGTGAGTTCTTTGCAGGCTAATGTTTGCTAACTTGTCCTCAGAGCTAACTAGCTTGCTCGCCAGGGAGCTATGTTAGCTGGCGTGCTAATCAAGTCAGTCAGTGACAGTGACAGCGGCTATTTTTAGGGTTGATGACACCAGCTGGAGCTGGTTGGCCGTGTCCTGTGATCATTCCGTTGTTTGTCACGCGTGTAGTTTTAGGATGAGCTCGTTACTTGGATGTGGAGATTAAAGTATTAACCTTTGTTTACCAAGAAGTTTCGTTCCCTCAGTGAGCATTTGTCTTATCTTCGTACTCAGCTAGACACAGACGAACTGTTCTCATAATTCATCTCTTGTAAGCTACACGCATGAAATCATCGTCGTATCTGTACTGCTGTGAAGTATGCCAAGTGTGTGACTCAGGGGAAATTGGATTACTCACTTTGTGTGAAGGAACCATGCGTTTCAATTGCAGTTCATGGGATTTCCGAAGCTAATGTACAATGGAGAAGGCTGTTCATGCCATGGCAGCGGTGTTATGGAAAAACTAGTTGAGCAGTGAGAACATTTTGAACCCTGAAGCCTGTACAGGACTAGCCTTTTTTGACTTTTAACTCTCAGCTTTGTAAAGAAGATGTGGATTGTTTGAAAATCTGGTATTCATTTATATCATCGGCCTTAAAACTTATTGCAGTTTGCTTCAATTCTTTACTGACATGAATCATATGAACAGTGTAATGTGGTGACGCTACAGCGAGTCAAGCAAATATTGGGATGAAGGGCAGTGAACGTAGAAGTTTGTCGTTATAGGGTATTAGTGAACACTGAATTATGATTGTAAAATTGGCAAAACTGAACATCAGAAGAAAATAGAGCATTTTTTCTTAAGTATAAATATTTTTGCACTTAAGATCTGATATAAATGAAGAAATCCTGTTAAAATATACGTTTTTGTTGCGCTCTTACATTGACGCAGCTGCATATCAGTAAATGCTATAAACCATTTGTGAGGAAATGCGATCACAAAACATCTTAAAGACGTAAAACACTTGTACACTGAAGAATACATACTATATTTCATGAAACCACTGCTGAAACTTGTTTCTCTTTTTTTTCAATAAGAAAAAGAGTGATTTGGTGAGGATAGGCAATAAAGACTTGTCTTTATAAATCTGTCTCTTTCTCTCCAAACTAGAAGAATTTTCATAAACAACGATGGTAGATGTATCATATGTTTTCTCATTGTATTATGACAGAACATGACCATAAATACCTGATTAGAAATAATCACATTTCTGTGTTCCTGTCTCTCCCCAGCCTTGCAGAGATCCAGAAAGATGTGGAGTACAGAATACCATTCACAGTCAACAACTCCACCATTAGTGTTAACATGTGAGTACATCTTTGCACATACAGTCACAATGTCAGACGATCAACAGCAGATGTTCTTCCTGCCTCATGGTCAGTGTGTAGCTCAGTCACTGATGTGGTTTAAATTCTGGCTTTGATTTGACCGCTCTGTTCATGCAACTACATCCAAAGGACTGCTAGCGTTACAGTAGAAAAAACACAGAGAAGAAAGAGGTGACAAGAAAAACTAGAACAGCCAGTTAACAACCCAAACAACATGTGTCATTGGCTTTAGTCCCTGAACTAGTCAAACTCTGTATATTTGCAAGAGCTTAGTGAAAACGTTAACTGCATTCCTTTCTCTTCGTGGGAAGACTTCCATTTTTGTCACCTGCAAAGCCTCATAGAACATAAGACTGTGCTGTGTAGAGACTAGGGATGGGTACAGCGGACTGGTCTTAAGTAGATTCTGGTTCTGGGTAAGTCAAACCTGTCCAGGGTGTACGCTTCATTTCGCCCTAAGTCGGCTGGGACAGGCTCCAGCAACCCTCTGCAGGACAAAGCAGTATAGAGATCATGAATGGGTGTTTATATTTTGTCTCTTTCTTCCAGTCTGCTGCCTCCTCAGTTCCCTCAGGAGAAACCGGTTGTTAGTGTCTATCCTCCCGTTGGTCATCATTTAGTTGACAGCAATAATGGCACCATGATCACAAGCCCCCTCATCACTAATGTAAGTAGTTGTCTTTTTTTTTTTTTGATTTGTGATGTGATACAGTCTAGAAAACCTCAGGCCAGGTTGTTGGCTGGAGAGGTGGCTGCAGCATATGCTAATGAGCACACTAATACAAATTCTGTCTGCATTGTTGAGCCTATTGATGCTGGAATTAATATTTAAAATGATATTTTGTGTCAATCTTTTGATGCTTAGGAGATGAGTCTGACCACCCCTAACAGTGGTAGAGATGAGATAGCACAATGTTGACTGCAAACACTGGCATGATTTTTAATCGTTTTTAAGAGAAACCCAATAACTACAGTGCATGAAGGGGACAGTGTTGCTGTGGCAGCAGTGTGGCAAGTTAAAGGGAAAGATCATTACTCATGGTAGTGGCCAAGGTAATTTAATCTCACATCTGACTATAACTGAAACTGAAATGAGTCAGGCAAAGTAAGGTGGTTTCCAGTATGTGTTTGAAAAATGAAGCCACGTGAACTCTAAAGAAACACTGTACTTTCTCAGAACAGAGTTTGTCTTATTATTACAGCCTTAGTCCACATGCTCTGACTTTTTGACAAGGAAAAATGTGTTCATGACATTATTTTTACTTGCTTTTTACTTTGATATTTCATTTCCTGTTTTCATGATTTTATCATGCCACTATCCCTGACGTTTTCTGACACAAGGGTACACACACACACACAAGTACATGCTATAAAACCCTGATCAGAGGTATTAGTGTACATGTAAACACAGTAACAAAATAATCAAAGAAACCACTACATCTAATGTCTAATGCAGTAATATATACTGAACAGAAATATAAATGCAGCATGTTATGTTTTCCTAAATGACATCTATTTTTTTTTAGCATGGGGGGAATAAGTATTTGTTGTTCCAACACATGACATCACTATACAAGAGGTATGGACTATAATGGGCAGAGAGTGGGATTTTAGACCAGAAATCACAACTCACACATCTGCTACGCATAGAGTCAATGAGGTTGTTGATGCAGGCTAGTGTAATGTTGTCTTGCTCTTCCTGAAGTGCTTCCTGATCGGAGATATTAGTGTGCGTGTAAACATACTAATCAAATATGCCAGCCCAAAACAGAGACATGGGGAGAAATCTGAGTACCGAGCAGCTGCATGTAAACATTGGTCTGACAAAAATCAAGTAAATGTGTTCTCCAGGTTTGTCCTTGGTAGCTTGTTTTATTTTTTTGTGCATCAGATGTAGAAACTTGTTTTTCTTTTTCCTGCTTCTTTTCTTCCTTCTTTTTCTCTCCATTAAGAAAATGTCCTCATTTTACTTAAGATCTTTTGTTAATTCAGGCTTTGTTCTGCTCATGTTCCATCGAGTATTTAGATTGTCTTGTTGTATATGTTGCAGTTTGGGATGCATTCAGATCTGGGCAAGGTCATTCAAAGTCTGCTGGACGAGTTCTGGAAAAGTCCGCCTGCCTTGATGTCCACCGGCCCTCCTGGCTTTCCATAGTGAGTCTCCTTTTAAATTCATTGAGAATATCGAAATCCTATTTCTAAGTATTTTCTCATTACATTCTCAAAAACATCGGGTCTTCTTTTTTGTTGAGATTTTCCTCCATGCTTTTTTTTGCACACTTTTAACTTCCCTATTTAATTTTTTTAAAACTTTTAAATAAATTGTGTTAAAATTTGTATATTTAATATGTTTGTTATGCTTGTTTTTCTCTCCCCCCATTTACGGCAGCAGCATTTACAAACAATCAGGCATCGCTCCCTACCCTACTCAGGCTTACCACTATGGTCCTCGCCACGTGGGTCCCAGCCAGACTCCGCCTCCTGGTCCGGGCCCAGCACCATCTCCAGCTCCTATGCCTCACCCGGGGGTCGATAGTGCCCATGGGCCCCCTCGAGCTCCTGCCCCATATGGACTGATATCTGACCTGCCACTGCCTGTACCTACTGCAGACTCACAGGTACACTGTTGGTGGATGATACACATGGTTTGGCTCCTAACATCCATTCTGACACAAGCACACAGAGAAGCATCATGTAGAATTTGAGTTTTCTAAATGAAGGGAAATAAATCTTTATTTATTGGTCTGTAAACTGCTTGTTATTCTTCAACTCAATAAAATTAAACTCTCGAGCTCCAGTGTGCTCTGAAAGGCAAATGTCAAGTTAAGCATTTGAGAGTTTTCAAAGTTTCAGTTTCACCAAACCAGATAAAAATAAATTACAAAAAACAAAACAAGCAGTACAATAACATTCTCTGTAGCACTGACACCATAACAGCTTAAGATTTTCCAACACAGTTAAGAAGAGATTTTTGATATTTTTCTTGAAACTGATTGTAAGAATTCAGACAAATCTAGCGTCCACTTAAATCCATCTCCGTCTCTTTCAGGCTGGACTGAACGGACACATGTACAAGATGCCTGAGATTCCCGAGACTTTTCCTGAACTCTGTGAAATGAAGTAAAGTATTTCAGAATGCTATCAACATAAAATGTCTTTAATATTTTATTATTCAGACATTGTTTGAGCAAGTCACAAGTGTTTCAGAAAAGAGGTTTGAAAAGCATTGATGGTTTGCCTCTCTTGTTCTTGCTCACTGTTATGTGTCTCTCTGTGTGTGTCCACCTGTCGCTTCACGCCACTCCAGTCTGGCCCAGCTGTCTGATATGTCTGATAACGAGGACGTGTTACTGGAGTTCTTTGTGAGTTTACCACAGCTCAAACAAGTCACCAGTGATAAAGAAGAACTGGTCACCAACATAGTGGACATGGCTAGTAAGTTCCTCTCTTGTCCCTTCCCAGACAGCAAGGCCTTCATGGTCTGCTGTGACAGAGGAGCTTTACTTGAGTCCAGCTTTATAAAGAATCTTTCTGTCATTTTCAGAGAAGAACCTTCAGATGGAGCCACAGCTGGAAGGAAAAAGACAAGAGATGCTCTACAAGGTTGGTTCTTTCATTACATGACCTACTTTCATCCCCACACATGCACAGCAAATACATTCATGCCTTTTGTCATGCTGCTCACAATGTGTGTTTTTGTCTGTTGCGTTGGCAGTATGAACAGCTGACTCAGATGAAATCGGCCTTTGAGACAAAGATGCAGAGACAGCATGAACTCAGTGAGGTAAATCGCTACACTAATAGTTTCATTGACAGCCGACGTTTAGAGCAGATGCACGTTTTGGATTGATGCGCTTGTTGCAGTTTTTTTTTTTTGCATTTCAGTGACCTATACTGATGATTTGAGTTGCTCCCTGGCTTTAAGGATGTTGGAAATAGTTATAGTACTTTTAACTTAAGCTTATGACAATCAACTGGCCAGTGTCAATCAGATCATATATATCATATTTTATTGTGTTTTATTGATCAGCAGAGACGTCTAAAGCCACATTACTGTTGCATTGTCAAATAAAACAAATCTAATAAGGAAATATTGTACAATTCAAAGAAATCAATCACCCAGAACATGCTTGAATATGTCCTTAAACTCTTCTGACATTTTCTGTCTCTCATTTTCTTACTTTTGTGCCTTTAACCCCCACCAGAGTTGTAGTCTAAGCACTCTGCAGGCTCGATTAAAAGTTGCAGCCCACCAGGCAGAGGAGGAGTCGGAGGAGACGGCCGAAAACTTCCTGGAGGGACGCACCGACATCGATGAATTCCTGACCAGCTTCATGGAAAAGAGAACGGTGAGAGGCCAAAAGTGCAGTATTTGTGTAAACATACTTGTTTAAATGTTGACTTTATTGATTGTGCGAGAAGTGTACTGTACTGTGTGATAATATAAGAAGGAAAAGGGCTCATTGGTGGGTTTTTATGTTTTTCTGCAGCTTTGCCACAGCAGACGGGCCAAAGAAGAGAAGTTGCAACAGTCCATCAACACACATGGACAGTTTCCTACCAGCCACTAGAACACAAGGTAGAACACACAAACATGTGCTATCTTTGTGAGGACCCTCAGTGACATGAACTCACTTTTCCCCCCTTTACATCACAGTTAAATACATAATCCTACCTTTAACCAAATTCTAACCTTAAAAAAAACGATTTAACCCACAAATTTAAGGTGAAGAGGACCAGCCTCAAGGTCCTCAAAACCTATGAAATGCCCTCACAGCAATGGTTCTGAGTCAAAACTGGTCCTCACAAAACCAAAATTCCTCATAAAGATTGCAAAACATGTTGACAAGGGCAGTTAAGAAGCAAAACACACAAGACTGTCACATCACAGTCATCTGTTGCCTTATAGGCTAAAAGTAGTGCTTCTCAGCTGACAGTTTCACAACAGAGCTCATGCTTGTTGTTTACAGCTAAACTCTCCTCTTGTTTTAATCAGATAAATCTGACATGTTATGATTGTCCATTCTGCTCCTCATGCCATGTCTTTGGTCCTCAGGTTTGGTGTTTTCTCAGCCAACTGCTGCCAACTCAAAGGAAAAAGACAGTAAAGGGGCCGAAAAGCACACTGAGTCAACAATGGGCACTTTGGAGAAATAAGAAGATAACAAAGGCAGTGCTGGGCTAAAAATCAGAAGCCCGTTGTGTCCAGATTTGAGCTTCAAAAGAAAACTGTTGATTTTGGATCGTGTGAGCGCAAGATGGAGAAACTTTTGAGTCACCACAGGAGGCCAGAACTGGGGGAATGAGCGACACATGCCTAGATGTTCCAGTCACATTACTAAGGACGGATCACATTGTGGATAATTTTTTATTTTTTTGCACATTCAGTTTGTCCAGTTTTGACTTGACAGTGATGACAAGAGTTTTGTTTCTTACTCGGATTCATGTCACGTTGCTCAGTTCAGAGCAACACCTGCACTTGATCAGAGTGTTTGGTGACGTGAAAGACGAAAGTACAAATTGCTTAGCACAGTATTCCAATCTTACATTTCTCCATGCAGTGAGCAAGTTAATATCACTTAAAAATTGTTGTGAAATGCTGATGTTGGTGTCTGTACTATCCATCTCTGAGATCAGTGTCCGGTCCTTGCTTTTTTTTGTCCCTCAGAGGAAATGCTGTGCGAATATTTTCGCTCACATTGAAAAAGTTGTTCTTGACATTGACATAAATCAATCTGGGGTTTAAGAACAAAGAAGAGAAGCAAGGATGGGACACTGTTGTCAGCAGACCTTTGACTCGGGCTGTTAAAACTGCACATCTTAAAAGTGGTTGATTCTTGATCAGGTTGTTGGGTTTCCCATTTTGAGCAAATCCGACACACAGCCTGATTATCAGTGTGTTTGC
This sequence comes from Stegastes partitus, assembly GCF_000690725.1. Taxonomy (NCBI): domain Eukaryota; kingdom Metazoa; phylum Chordata; class Actinopteri; family Pomacentridae; genus Stegastes; species Stegastes partitus. The sequence continues at coordinate 9,762 of NW_007578980.1, forward strand.
ATAGACACGTATAATTCGTTGGATCATATTAAGGCAGCGCTCTGATAACCCCGTAAAAATGTATCTACTGTATGTCATAATAGTCTTGTTTCAAAATCAACCTCGACCAAATGATGAATAACTGTCGTCTTTAGAGTTGCTGTCTTTGAATCCTACCTGTCACACTGTAAACAGGATGCTGACATGATTTGCGGTTGTGGTTCATCTTATTCGCACAGAGAACAAACACCACTTCAGTTAGCTTTTGTGTTTCACAGGTGGGATGATTCCTACAGAATACTCAAAACTATTTTCATCAATTCTAGGGGTTTTACATTTATCGAGTTATTTATGTGGATGCAAACAGACTGATTGCCACTTTTCTCTGACGTGCGCTGTTATAACAGCCCGACTGTTTTGACGCCTTTTGAACTTGAAATTGCTGATGAAAAGCCTCCGAAGATATGGGATAATGTCGAGGAATATTAGGTTAAATGCTGCAGTAACACTCGATGACATTGGATACTGTATTTAAATAATATTAATAATAGGCTATATTGTAATCAAAGACTCAGACACCTTGTATTATATGTTCTTATTTAATTTGTTAGAGTAATAAAGCATTTAGAATAAATCCTGGTGGTGTTTGACAGTAACTATTGTTGCACTCACACTTTGGTACAGGAACACTATAATTTAGTTTGTGGTACTGAAGTTCAGCACCAGCTTACATCTCATAGTAAACAAGGAACTGTTCATTCTTAAACAGGATTTTCATTACTACACACCTTCATTGCATTGAGTTGAAATGCAGATTTATTTTACTAGATGGAAAGTTACAGCAAAATCCGTAGAGGCTGTATTGGTTACAGCATAAAAAGGTTGTTATTGTTGTGTAATACTTATTGTCTTGGGTGACTAACAAAGGAGCATGTTCACACACCTTCTTAACAAGTCAAACCAGTGGTGCAGTCAAGCAGAAGTTGTTCAGACATACTCTGGTGTAAACACACGATGGGAAGCTTCACAGAAGTAACTCTGAAAGAATGCACAGACTTAAAAACTTCTATTTGTTTAAAAAAAACAAAAAAACAAAAGTAATAGGATTGCTACATTAGTTTAAAAAAGGGCAATTGACAGTAAAACAAACAAACCTAAAAAAAAAAACGAACTAGAATCACACTATTGACCACGATCAGCCCATGACAGGACATCCATGGTTGCTGGTTTCTATTACTGTTGGTTACTGGACCCACCAGGTTATTTTTCTGAACCCAAAGTGCTTGTTCAAAGGGAACTATTACATTTGTTGGGTTTTTCTCTATAATATAATATCATGAGATCTTTAACTTACTGCATAAATTGCCCTCAGATTACCTTGGTTATGAACTGGCGTTCTTTGAATACAACTGAATTGAATGTAAAAGACAGAATTTAGCATTAAATACTAATTGTAGATTAAATTCATAATCCATGTTTCCTCCAGTTATTGTTAAAGAAATATATGACTGTCTGGGTTCATTCAGCAATTACTTGCTTCATGAAATCATAGATTGCTTAGCATTTAAAAATGCAGGGGTCAAATGTCAAAAAAAAAAAACATTTAGGATTATAAATTGTATAAAGTTGCTCCTTTTGGACTTTTATAGGCCTTAACCTTGCAGGCTAGGATTAGATGCATTTTTGTAGGGTTAATCAATATAATTGTCCTTTCTTATGATCCTGAAGGATAAAATGCTAAAAGATTTCATTATATCCTTTATGAGCCAATCCAATCATTTTGAAACTAATCTTATATGATAGGCCCCGAAACCGAGTAGATCGGAGTTTTATTTTGAAATCCTAAACAATATTTTAGGCTAGAGCAGAATTAAAGCAGCCACTTGTTCTTCAAAAGGTCAAAAAGTAAAAAAACAAACAAACTGTGACACCTCTGACAGAGGGGGGGATGAATCAAAGCGTGGATGTTGCAATCTGGTTGTCAAATAAATGTAGTGAAGTAAAAAGAGCAATTTCTCTCTCAATTGTTGTGACTTTTACGAGAAAAAAAAAGCAATATACAGTAATTATGGTGTAGTAATACAATTACGTTGTTTTGAATATAAAAATAGATGATGAAAGTGTAATTCTGTGCTATGAATGAAGTCTGAACCCTTTTTGTTGCACACTGTGGTGCACCTGATCCTCCACAACAGCAGGTGGCAGGAAGTCTCCACACAGGACGACGACCGGAAATACGCACGACGAAGAAGAAGACCGAGCACAAACACGGAAGGCGCGCAGGAAAAGAGAGAGCAGGCAGAGCCGGTGAGTTTATTTGCAACTCAGAAACGAAAAAAAAAGCTTGATTGTGTACATTTTTAAAGAAAGCTGCTGTAAAATAAAACAGCAAATGACTCAACTCAGCCGTTAATTGACAAAATCTCCACGGTGTCGCACGTTAGCAAACAGAAATACACCGTTAGCTAGCATGTCAGTTTGGAAGATTAACTCCATGTCTTTGGTATAACATTAATTAAGTCGATATTGACATCCAGCCTCAATAGTTTTAGATTCAGTTAGCTATGGAGGTGTTGTTCCACAGACTTAAATGTGCTGTCATGGTCATGGTTGGCAGGTGTCTGTCAGATAGTTGTAGTAACTTAAAGATCATCTCCAGACATGTGCAAAGATATCCAAACACATTCTCTTTGGTTTGAATGTTAATTGATGTGTGGTGTTTTATCTCGAAAGAAAAGGTTAAATTTCGTGTTTAGAATTTTTTAAAATGACACCAACTCCTCTCTCATTGAAAGCATGTAAACATTTGTCATTTTAAAAGTTTATCGTGTGTCTCTCATGTTACCAAAGGATCATTCTGCAACCTAAACAGCCCCTCAATTCATTATAAGTCATACCTAAACTAAGGGTATATGATTCAGATTTTGCTGAAACTAGGACGTGATATGTTGTTTTTCTGCGACATATGTTGCAATATGACAACAAAATAAATAAATGGAATAATTCTGTTTGAAAATAATTAATCAATCTAGATTGATCAATAATAATAATAATACATTTTATTTATAAAGTGCTTTTCTGAATGCTCAAAGACACTGCACAGTGAATAAAAACAACAAGAAATAAAAATAACATGCAAAAAAAAACAACAGCAGAAAGCACATGCATTGAGTGCATTTAAAAACAATCATACTTTAAAAGCATTTTTGTAAAGGTGAGTTTTGGTGAGCGATTTGAAGGTGGACAGGTTCGGGCAGTTACCGATGTTTGGTGGTAAGGAGTTCCAGAGGGTGGGGGCGGCGACAGAGAAAGCTCTGCTAGTTAATGTTCATCCAGGATTCGAGTTCAGTCAGACAGTTAGTCAGGGTGGCGATGGTTGGGGCAGATATGGAATTTGTTGATATGTAAAGTTGGATGTCGTCAGCGTAGCAGTGGAAGCAGAGACCATGACGACAGATGATGTTGCCGATTGGGTGATTTTGTTGAGGAGTACATTTGCATAGAAACTACATATTTTCATAAACTGATGACAAAAAACAAGGACAACATTCTTTTAGTGCAACATGTTTGGAACCCTTTTTTAAAATGGTGTAACACTGGAAAAGGCATCCAGAATAATTCGACTCTATATTGCATGCAGGCCTGGCTTCATTATGCTGATTCAAATGGTCAAACAAATCAGCTGTGATGAATTTCATGGTGTGCAACAGTCGCAGGACACTGCTCACAGAGTAGCTGTTTTTGCATTTGTTTTTACAACCAAGTCTTCCTTTTCATCAGTTCCTAACTCATTTTTCTATACACATTTGGAGTCTGCATGTTAACAAACTCTTTTTTTCCCCCTCAAACTTTTTCTTCTTGTATAAAGCAACAAAAAATGTACTGTAATGTGTCATGTGTTAGAAATGTGGGATATTAATTGTTCTTACTTCATACTTTACTTCCTGTGATAATTGCACTTGCACATGTTGATGTTAAGACATTGCATTGTAGAGCCCTAATTCAAACAGTTCTAAAGAGGTTGTGTCGTCATTTTGAAGCGTGGAGTTTGCGGTGTTTCTTCATCGGTAATTGATGCTGCCATTAAAATTCTTACTGTGTAGACTTTGTACAACTATGAAATAGAAAGAATCTTCTGAAACCTCTTTGTAGGAACTGGTTGTCTCCTTGTGTAACCATGTAACTGTTGAGTTCATCCATGTATATATTGTAAGCTGAAGACTGTGTAACCACCATTACTCTCTGTGTCCAGAAACATGTCACGACAGATGGGAGACAGCCATCGAAGGTTTCTACAAACCATGATGGCCAATGGCATCATTGATGAGCAGGGGGCGAAGACGCTCCATCAGCATTGTTGTCAAACACACAATGGTGAGTCCCGTTTTCCGATTATTTTTATATTTGAAGTTCAGCAGGCTGTTGACACTGTGTTTTATGTACACAATATATACTGTGAATTTATATCACCCATAATTCTTATCATCTAGTGAATACATCAAGCTCATCATCCCCAATACTTCTACTATTTTTGGCTGTAACTCCTTTCGCTTTGCAGCAGCTAACGACTAGAACACCTTACAAAACACTCTCAAACATGCAACTCTGACTCCACTCGCCAGCTTCAAGCTTAAAATCCAACAGATTGTAGTTGACTGTTGCTTCCGCCAGATTTTACTTACATGCTTATATACACACACACTTTCTTACACCTCATGCACATTGTTTTTCACTCACATGCATATGCCCCCATGCTTCTTACTTGTTTACTTTTGTTCTATGTTATGTTTATTTGTCTATTTGTGTCTGTAATTTACATATGTTTTTGTTCCTGCTGGCGCCTGTTGGCCAGGTCATGTTTGCAAATGAGAACTGGTTCTCAAACATTTTTATCTGGTAAAATAAAGATCAGATAAAAATAAAAATATAATTTGCTCACTTCATGAACACAAATTTAATGCCAGGAATATGTATGTTTATTTTATTGGTTCCAAATATGTTGATTTAATTAGTCTCAATTTTAAACCCCACAGTGAAGCATTTTTAAATTCATGGTGAAAAGCAGATGAAATAAAAACAAAATCCTAGTCGGTGAAGTCAGGCATTTTTCCATATCTTACTGTACACTTTAATATGCCTGAATTGCATGTCCTATTTTTCTGCTTAAAGGAAACATTACTACCAAACTAACTATAGCAAAACTATATTTACATCCAAAACCAAAGATGCACGTTGCTTTCCAATTTTGAGATTAACTTGTCTTCAATGAGATCAATAGTGGCACAAAAAAGGGGCAAATATGAGAAGGAAGTTTCCCTAAGATTAACAAACCTGGTTGTGTTTGTCATTTTTGCAGCACAGTATGCACCAGACAGACTGGATGATTTCATTGATACCATCAACTCCAAGCTGCAGCCGATGTTCATGCAGATTAGAAAAGGGATGTCTGAAGACAATGGTCACCAGTACTACGCCTTGGTAAGCGACTTTAACTCCAGCATCAGGTCGGCAGTGTCAGGCCTGTTTCTTAATTAGTGATTCTGTCTGGGGACTTTATTAACAACGACACTGTTAAATGCGGTTTCACTTTAACCCCACCCAGGTCAACATGGTTGAAAACGATGTCACCAGGATGACGTCAGATTATGCTGACAATGAACTGGAGCTGTTCCGGAAAATGGTGAGTAAAATTAACAGAAAGAAAATGTTGAAGACAGCTGTACCAGATGTTTTTTTACAGGACAGTTTCTACATGTGTGTTTAAAGGTCACTTCTAATCCATATATATGGGATATCAGTTGTGGATTACCACAGACCGATGAGGGTTTTTCTATGACTCTCAGTGTGCGAGGTGCAGTACTTGATTACTTCACAATCTCTGCTTGTGAAGGAGTGAGAACTGCTTTTAAACAGCATGCAGTGGCACAGTGTTGAACGTCTTCAAAATCTGTTATTTAAAACTACAAAGTGTGCTGTGAATAATTACAGCTCTTTGAATTCAGATGGACCTGATTGTCGGCTCTGAGGATGGCAAACTCTCCTCCATTGATATTCTGAACAGCGCCGACTCCATGACCACCAAAAAGCTGAAGAAGAGTGAAGTAGAGCACCTCTTGAACCGACTGGTGCAGGACAAATGGCTCAGTGAGGTAAATCACAGTGTCTCCACCGAGAATTCACAATTACAGTTAATTTGTATGCATTATCTGGATCAGAGCAATTTTAATAATTTCACTCACATCTTCAGAGATGTAGAGCAATATGAACTCAGGGTATCTTACAAAATAGACAGTTTCTCTAAGTAAACATGGATGGTTCTGTAATTAACAGTTTGTGTTAACCATGGATCAGGCACACTATTATTTATTAGGTGGGATTCAATAAAGCACAGAACAACTCCTGGTCCTTGCTGGAAAATAGATATCTGCAGCAGGAAAAAGTCACCCGATTCAATGGGGTGAAAGATTTAAAATGCTGGTTGAGATCATGAGAAATATTAAGTATTAACAACACACTTGTTAAAATGGTAGCACTTTGCAGAATGTGAAACAAGTCAACACAATCATGAGACTACATTTTCAGTCTCAATTTCATTTTCAATTTAAAGCAGTTTGTATTACACTCACAAGTGTAGTGACCAGATAAAAACTGGAGCAGTGTCTCTCTTTCTTTCTCCCACTTCGTTGATGTGTTTCGTGCGTAACTGGGTGCTGTTTATTAACTTAGAAACGGGGTGAATACACCTTGTCCACCAGATGTATCATCGAGATGGAGCCATATATTCGCACAATGTATCAAGACCAGGTGAAAGTTTGTCACATCTGTCACGCCATCGCTTTCCAGGTAAATGTTACTTCTTTTTTTTTCTGTTTCACAACGGCTTTGTAGTAGCTCCCTTTTACGTGTCGGATAAATACAGTCGTGACTCGATAATCCGACACTAAATGTAAAACCGTCTTTCATGTCAGATAGCAAGGCTGTCGGATTGTCAAGACAGAGGTTGAGATACAAGGAGGGATGGATGCTTGAAGGGTCATTTGTTGGTAATATTCATTGTTTATAGTTGTTATAATAACTAGTTTATTGTTAGAACACTATGCATGGCTGGATTTCTAATTGACCCGTGCGCTTGTGCACGGGCCCATCGGTTGACATCAAAGGTAAATACGTTCAGACAGCAGGCTGAAGTGATCCAAATCAGATTTTTTTTCCCTCCTATGCGACCTGTATCTGGTCTTTTCATGACAGTCTGAACAACACAGATCCAATTAATGATGAATACCCAAATATTTGGCGCAGTCAGGGGGGACACTTCCACCCCGGGGGAGCACTCTGACAGAGTGAAAGTGGGCGGAACGCACAGGCAGTATTTGGCTGCTGATGCTAGTTTAGTTAGCGGTCACACTTCTGTTTCCACCATCAGTGGCGGTGGGGGAGTGGCAAAAACACTCCACCGTTACCATCCGTGTTTACTTCTGCAAACACTGAACATGCTCGCTGCGTGTGACGTTGTTGTGTCCTCCTCTGCACATGTGGGACACTTTTGGGTCGTATGAAGTTCACACAGCAGATCGCATTTAATTGGAAATGTGAACGAAATCACAAAAAATTGAATTTCACAAAAAAATCAGAATTGAGCATTAAGTCCTGCAGTCTGAATGTAGCCAATCTGTCTGATTGTTCAGTCAGAAAATACGCTGTTATCCTTATTTGTGACATAAAATGTCATGTTGGAGTCAGAATCCAAGGCTGTCGGTATGTGAAGGCTATTTTGAATGGGTTCCGTTCGTTTTTCCTAAAAACCTGTCGGATAGCAAGGTTTTCAGATTGTTAAGGGTCAGATTATCAAGTCACGACTGTACCTGAATAAATTCAAACACTAATTTTATCAAATCTCTATCATAGAAAGTAGAAATGTCATGTCACTATAGTTATAAAACTACATTCGTTTTTATAATTTAAAGGCTTTTACATCATACATTTTAGATTTGGTTATAAAAGTTTGAATCATGTCTTTACACATCTGAGCAGTGAAAGTACTTCTGAGTTTTGTTTAAAGAACCAACTTGCTCTTAACTAACTACACAAATAAAAACTCGCTTTAATTACTCTGATTTTATATGTTGCTGCAGTAAAACCAGATGCAGTAAGCGATGCTGATGTGTTGTGGTGCTTTTTTCTGCCAGATTCCGTTCGGTTGAGTTTTTTCACAGCTTATGAAATGTTGTTTTTAGTAGGATTGTGTGACAAAGTTTATTTATCGCTGGCTCACAGTGTTATCTCATCTGAATAACTGTTTGTTTTCAGTGCCAGATTTGTGAGAATCCTACATGTGGCATTAAAATCCACAACCCATGTGTGGCCAGATACTTCAAAGGAAGAACGGAGCCGCGATGTCCAGCTTGTGAAGATTTTTGGCCACATGAAATTCCTGGTATTTATACTTCTTTTATAGAGGCTGTTTGTGCACATTTTACCGCTTTCAAAAATCAGATAGTCCTGTTTTGTTTTTGTTTTTTTGCCGCAGATGTCGCTTTGCACGTTTTGCTTTGCTTTGGAAATGACTGATGCATTATATTGATCTGCTACTGGAACTCTGAGAATGATAGAGATGGAGATGAGTGCCGAAAAGAAGATGTTGGCTACCATTAACAATATTCTCTTTTGAACTTCATTTTAATGTATATGTGAATGGAAAGTAAGTAGAAGAAGAAAATCCACGTAATGCACATACATTTATCATGTCCTATGTTCTGTTTGTTACAGAAGTCAGACGGCTGCGTTCTCAGTGAAGGACATGATGGCTTGAGCATCAACTGTGTTTTCTGTTTGTAAAAAGTTGTAATTATTTTATTAACCCAAGTTTGTAATAAACAAAGTTGTTATTTAAGTGTTATATCGGTATTGGTTACATAAAATAAAATGGATTACATTTCATCAATGTCTCTATTGTGTCTATTTACACACATTCATCATGAAAAAAACAATTTCTTATCAAGCTCATTTTGCAAATGTTATGTCTCCATACATGTTCTTTCCTTCCTTCACATAGTTTTCTTTTACGTGCCACTTAAGGTTCAGTTATCAAGAACTTAATAATCGCTTTCCAACAACATAGAAATCAAATATTAATGTAAAAACCGTTTTAAATGTTTTACCAAAGCATGAACGCCTCTAGTTTTACCTATAAAGATGAGGGTGGTTTGAACAATCATTTTGCTGAATAAGTGCATGCATATGTCACTCTGAACTGCTCATATAGAAATGAAATTAGTTTGGACTAAAAAAAAAAAAAAAAGATCCAAAACTCACAATCAGAAAGAATATTTCAAACTGTTTTCCTTTAAACTCAACTACTCAGATAATTTCTAATTCCCTATATTGCTGCAAACACGTCCTAGAAAATCATTGTACAATTGTGACAAAAACATAAATCAAGCCTGAACCACTGAGCATAAAATCACCTTTAAATACAGTAAGAATTAAATGTATTTATGTATATTGTCAAGATATTGTTTTTTTTTTCTTGCAAAAACTCAGAACTTCCTATATTATACCAGCAGTAAACATTTAACTGATAATCACAGTTTCCTTAAAGCCCAGGGTGTCTTTTTTTGTCTCTTTAACAAACAGTTTAGAGCTGAAAGATACTGAGATTATTATAATTTAATGAGAAAATGAATAAAAGCAGCAAACTTTCACATTTAAGAAAGCATCAAATGTTTGACCTTTTCATAAATGGCCTACATGTTAAATTGATTATGAAGATGCAAATCAGTTTTCTGGAGATCGACTTAACAGCTCTGGATTAAATGTTTGCTGACTAACATGCTGGTTAAAGACAGTGGTACAAATGAAATAATACTTTTATGTGAAATCCCAGTTAATCTGTCCACCATACAGTGGATATAAAAAGCCTACACACCCCGGTTCAAATGCCAGGTTTTTGTAATGTAAAAAAATGACAGTAAGACAAATAATTTCACAATTTTTTCCACCTGTAATGTGACCTATAACCTGTACAATGCAATTGAAAAACAAACTGAAACCTTTAAAGGGGAAAAATATAAAATAAAAAACGAAAAAGAACCTGGTTGCATAAATATGCACACCCTTAAACTAATACTTTGTTGCAGCACCTTTGGCTTTTATTACAGCACTCAGTCTTTTTGGGTAGGAGCCTATCAGCGTGGCACATCTTGATGTGGCAATATTTGCCCACTCTTCTTTGCAAAATCGAAATCTGACAGATTGCGAGGGCATCTCCTGTGCACAGCCCTCCTCAGATCACCCCACAGATGTTCGATGGGATTCAGGTCTGGTCTCTGGCCGGGCCATTCCAAAGCCTCAATCTTATTCCAGTGAACCCATTCTTTGGTTGATTTAGATGTGTGCTTTGGGTCATTGTCGTGCTAAAAGATGAAGCTCCTCTTCATCTTCAGCTTTCTAACAGAAGGCCGAAGCTTTTGTGCCAACACTGACTGGTATTTGGAACTGTTCATAATTCCCTCCACCCTGACTAAGGCCCCAGTTCCAGCTGAAGAGAAACAGCCCCAAAGCATGATGCTGCCACCACCATGCTTCACTGTAGGTATGGTGTTCTTTTGGTGATGAGCAGTGTTGTTTTTGCGCCAAATATACCTCTCGGAATTATGTCCAAAAAGTTCAACCTTGGTTTCATCAGACCATAACACATTTTCCCACATGCGTTTGGGAGATTTCAGATGTCTTTTTGCAAAATTAAGCCAGGCTTCGATGTTTTTCTTTGTAAGATAAGGCTTCCGTCTTGCCACCCTACCCCATAGCCCAGACAAATGAAGAAGACGGGAGATTGTTGTCACATGTACAACACAGCCAGTACTTGCCAGAAATTCCTGCAGCTCCTTCAGTGTTGCTGTCGGCCTCTTGGCAGCCTCCCTGACCAGTTTTCTTCTCGTCTTATCATCAATTTTGGAAGGACGTCCTGTTCTTGGTAATGTCACTGTTGTGCCACTTGATAATGATGATGGTCTTCACTGTGTTCCATGGTATATTTAATTCCTTGGAAATTCTTTTGTAGCCTTCACCTGACTGATATCTTTGAATAATGAGATCCCTCTGATGCTTTGGAAGCTCTCTGCGGACCATGGCTTGTGCTGGAAGATGTGGCTACAAAAATGTCAGCAAAAGCCTACTGGAACAGCTGAACTTTATTTGGGGTTAATCAGAGGCACTTTATTTGATGACAGGTGTGTGCTGACTCCAATTTAACATGAGTTTGAATATAATTGGTTAAATCTGAACACAGCCACATCCCCAGTTATAAAAGGGTGTGCACACTTATGCAACCACATTATCTCAGTTGTTTATTTTTACTTTACCTCCCTGAAAGATTTCTGTTTGTTTTTCAATTGCGTTGTGCAGGTTATAGGTCACATTAAAGGTGGAAACTGTTGTGAAATTATTTATCTTGATGTAATTTTTTTACATGAGAAAAACCTGGCATTTGAACAGGGGTGTGTAGACTTTTTATATCCACTGTATATGATCAGTAACAGTTTCATTTTTTTACATTCTGTCATGCTTATTGACTTTAAAGTGTTTTTGCTTGGGAGGAGTCCTTCTCCAGTATCTTCAGGGTGACTGTGTACCAGATGGCTTTTCTAAACCACGGATAGAAAAAGGCATATATCAGAGGATTTAGACAAGAATTGAAATACACCAACCAGGACACAATGGCCCAGGACGAAGCACTGTTTGAGATGTCTTGTCCTGCCAGAGAGGGATAGTAGTAAGGACAGAAACTCATCAGAAACACTAATATCACAACACCTAGAGTCCTGGCTGCCTTTTTCTCTGATTTCCTAGCAGTGATTGTTAGCGTACCGACTCCAACAGTTGTAACGTGAGACTGTATGGCACGAGCCTGAGACACGGCCACAACAAACACCCTCATGTACAGGATGACGATGACTGAGCAGGGGCAGATAAATGTGAAAACAAGGTCAACAGTGCCCGAGACATAGTCAATCACCACCAAACACTTCCCGTAGCAGGAGTTGTATCTGTCCGGCTGCCTGAGGTGGTCCTTTAAGATCAGCCCGTTGTAGAGAAGTGAACAGGCCCAGCACAGGCTCACGGACACCTCCGCCCTGCTGCGAGTGATTCTGCTGGGGTACTGCAGAGGATAACAAATAGCTACAAAGCGATCGATCGATATGAGCACCATGTTCCCCACGGAGGCCGACGCTTAGAGACAGACAACCAAGCACACTCACATTCACACCTACGGACAATTTAGAATCACCAATTAACCTCAACATGTTTTTGGACCTTGTGGGAGGAAGCCGGAGAACCCGGAGAGAACCCACGCTGCACGGGGAGAACATGCAAACTCCACGCAGAAAGATCCCAGGTGTCCTCACTTTGAATTAAGTTTTAAAAAATATTAAATGTATTAATTTATTCAGGTAACGCTTTTAAATGAATGATAACCAATTAAACAGTTCAAACACATTTCTGTGAATTTAAACCTTTTCTAAACACAACAATAGACATGAACTTTTTCTCTAAGTCAGAAAAGACCATTTATATGCTGCGTCTTGATTCAGTGTCATGGTTTCATTGGACAACCATGATATGCAAGACTTAGCCTACAAGGTGGAAATAATCAATCCGTTATCTGCAGACTCATTTTCAAATGAAGAAATATAAACAGGTGGTGTCACAAGTTTTTTTTTGCCAGATATTATACCTGGCAGAATTAGACTTGAGTCCTATGTTAGAAGGTTCTTACCACTGATCTGGTGCTGATGACCCAGTTGGGCATCACACTGCAGATCTGCTCAGTGTTTGAACTGCTGTAGCTCATTCTGTTTGATTTATCAGCGCTTCAAAACCAAACCTGCACTTGAAACCATTCCGTTGTTGGTCTTCTACTTATTCTACTGAGGTGGTTATGTGCCTCATCAGGCACTAGATGGCCCCGTTGGTAAAGCCTCTGACACTCTGGCTCTCAACTGGTTGATTAGCTCACAATTTATTGTACTTTCCTCCTGGAGGCTTTGAAACCTGCATGTTTTTGCTGTAAGAACACAAAATGCGACTTGTATGAACAAGCAGTTTTATCCTTTGTATGTTTGGGTATTATTGGTTGCATTATGTGCTTTTTGTTTGTTTGTTTTTGCTCCATCCAGATTACCTTTATATGTTAAACGCAGCGGCCTGTCCTCGATGTAGCTGATAATAGCTGCTGCTCACATCATGAGGAGAATACAGACAGGGAGAGGAGAGCAAATCAATAAAAACTATTGGTTTAATTCAATATAAATATCTTGTTACTGTCTGTTTTTTTAAGTGTGAATATAGAGACAACTGAAATTAAATTCCTTAAAATGAATCCAAACTACTTTTCTGTTAAATCATTCAAATTAAACATGATTTGGTGCTTCACAAAAATGTAGAAATAACACGGAAACTCTAACACTGTAGCAGTAGGTTACATGATCTGTGCTAATATATCAAATGTTCTAAATGTTTTCTCTCTCTTTTTTTTTTCTTCCCCTCACCATATATTTGATATTTCAGCCGTTTCACTGATGCTCCTATTCATAGCTGTGTGTTGGCTGCTACAAAAGCCCCAAATCTCCCTCCAAAAATAACAAGCAGCCTGAAGTAAGAACAGCAACAGCGAAGCAAAAACCACGGCCTTGGTTTTCTTTTAATATCGGTGTTGCTTTACTGTAGGACGAGAAGCAGCAGCTGAGGAGGAAACAGAATTAAACTGAGAGAGAGAGAGAGAGAGATGAGCTATTTATAGAGAGCAAGGACAGGTTAAATGGTTCTGTGGAAAGAGGGCGACGTTTGTTTAGAAGGTGAGTTTTCAGCGGAGGAGGACGGATATGAGCAGTCGGTACAGGGATCACTGTGTGAAGGACTCCATCGATCCTGCTGAACCTGTGTTGAATGCACACTTAGTTTTTCCACGTTGGATACCGATAAGACAGTGTGTTTGGTTCATGTACTGTACAGTTCACTGACAATCTTGCCTGGAAATTAGGCTCTCAGTTTACATTCATATTTACTTTTGTTTGCCATTTCTACACTGTTTAGTTATTTTAAAATAAAATATAAGTGTTCTAAGGACACACACTGGCCACTTTGTTCCTCACGCTGATATTACATTCAGTGGATCAGCTTGCTTTCACAAAAATGCCCAATTATGTGCATTAAAAATAAATATGTGACGTCTACTGCATTGTTCGAGGACAGCCTCAACCAGACCACTTATTCTAAACTGAGCTAAGATGTTAATCAAATAGTGTCCTCATGTTAATTGAACATAAATGCTGTCTTGTGGCATTTTATATTGCTGTCACTTTTTATTTCTTCTTTTAATGCAGATTTAATGGCTGTGAGAAACTATGGGAGACGCACTGTGCAGCACTGCTCTCGTAATGTTTATAGTGAATAGCAGCGTCCATTCTGTTTTTAAACCACATCGGCCCCGATACACAAAGAAAATGACTCAAAAGTTTTAAGTGCTCAGAAGAATGACATCATATTTACTATACATCTGACTCTATTTTATAAATTGTGATAAGTTTTCTCATTTTACTTTTCTATATCTATTTATTTCCTGTATCTAGTATTAGCTCAAAATCTTTTATAATGTTTGAACAGTAAAAGTAATTTAGTAATCAAATTTGCCCCTTTTAATTTTTTTTTTTTAAATAAAACTCTTTATTCCCTTTTGATATGTTTCCTTTGATGTCCAAATGTCACATCAGTTTGTCAGTTGGAGCCTCTTTAATGCAAAATATTTCTGGTGCTTTTGGGGAACTATAGAAACGGATTGTTTCTTTTCATTAGTACTTTCCAGAGATTTTTTTTTTTTTACTTTGAAAGCTGAAGAAAGTAGTAAAAGGTCATTAAATTACCATCAATAGAATTGGTTTTGTGAGTGGTTAGACTGTAAATTACAGATTTATTTGTTTATTAACACTTTTTTTTAACATATCACACAAATATGGAAACATTCTAATCACAATATAATGCTGTTATCATGATCATACCATACAAAAATAATATATTTAATAAATGCAGAACATACATTTTGTTATAGCTGTGCAGTTTCTCAAAGTTTGGAAACATATTTTAGGATATTTATTGTGTTTAACTGTTAAAAGTAGATTTTTTTTTAAGAGTGAACAACTGAATGAAATATAACATTTTTAAGAAAGCGCTTATAAAACAAATTAAAAGTCGTCAGCCTGTTAGAGAGGTTTATACGCACACAGACACACATCAGTAGAGAAGTGCATGCCTACGCACATTAACACGCCTGGTTTGACAGGTTAGTTCTTCCATACACTGCGGCCTAATTGATTCTCATTTTAATTATGCTGACCCAGACTCCGTCTCTCTTCTTCACTGACAACAAAACCAGCGCAGGGCGGCAGTCTGCCTCTCACACTGTGAGGATGACACCTCCGTCTCCTTACAGAGCAGCGAGTCGAGGATCCACTTTGATGTCACTCCCCCTCAAAGGAAAGGTCAAAATAATAAATGTAGGCCCAATTGATGGGTTGGCAGGGGGGCTGTGGGGGTACAGCGCTGATTTTTGGACCAGTGCTCCCCTAAAGGCGTAATGAATTCATACAGTCAGGCACGGCCAAAGAGGAAAACAGCGTGAGTCCTCTTTCCATGAAAAGGTTGATCTAAATCTGCAGACAAGCCTGGCTCCTTCTTCCCACTCCTTCACCAACACATCACTCTTCTTTCTCTCAGGCACCGGCTCACAATGTGCGAGTAAATCCTTAACAAATATACTTCTTTTGCTTCTTTTTGACACAAAACTTGTTCACCTTCTCTGAACCAGATGCCCGTTTCATTAAAAAAAAGCCCTCAGTAGGATGCTCTACTCTTTCTCACAGCAAGACACCTTTGATTCATGAGTAAATAACCCAAATGCTAAAATATGTCTTTGAAGACTCCTCAGGTCACCCAGGTCATGTGATATGTGTTACTGGGTCAAAGGCAACACCATCAGCACTCACCATGATCATTGCAAACCCTTGTTTTGCAGCCCGAGAACTTTCTTTTAAATCCTAATGAATATTTTAATCCTTGCGAAGAAGCAAAATAGTTCAGTGTGTAGAAATAACACACTTCTAGGATTCAGTTTTTGTTGTCATATGCAGCAAGTTATGATGACTGCAATGAAATTCATTCTGTTGTTGTGATTCACCTGCTTACAAGACAAACATGCTTTACATGAAAACAGATAACCTCAGTGTGAAAACTCTCGATTAATAATACTAGTGTGGAAAACAAAATCAGCAAAATGTACTAAAAATGCTTATTTAGAATGACTCCTTAAAAGATGAACATCCCAAACACACTCATGTGAATTCAGATGTTAATATGAATTACTTTACACTGTTGGAAGTCTTATATAAATATGTAGTCTTATTATTTAAGTTAATCATATTTTTTGAATGAAAATCTACAAAGTCAACAATGCTTCACAAGCTCCAACATGTAGGCTAGTAAATGTAATAAAGTACACATTCAGTAGGCAAAATAAGAATCTTACACGTGAAATATGCCGTATTTAACACTGTCTGAAAAGTGATGCTTTGAAATTCTGTGTTGGCTGAAATGTGGAGCCACTATCTTCTTGCATCCATACTTTGAAATACACTCAACATTTTAGATTTAAGGGTTTTAATTATATCCTCGTAGACAAATACAGCTCCAACAGGCAGATGCTGATACAGATGTAACACCGTTGTAATAAGATATGTCTTCACTTGAGAAATGGTAAATGCTGGTAAATACTGTGTATTAATAAACATTTACACTTCCCATTTAAAAGCATTTGTTAAATGTATGTATACTGATTATAAATGCTGAATGAGGGAATTAAACTAGAATCAAACATGGTGAAGTGAATGTAGTGTAGCCTACACTGTAAAAATAGTTCCATGAAAAACTGTGACATCTGGATGCAAGGTTGCCAGGAAACATCAGGTAATAAAACTGTATAAAAGAATAATTTATTATTTGTAGAAATACAGATTTTTATTGTGGACATTTTTTTTTTTACAGTTTTGACCTTTTCTGATTGTTTAGTTTTTTTTACAGTCAAAGTGTAAATGAATACATTTGTTCTGTAATTTTACTAGATATCAGAAATTTGGCAAAACAGGGAAAATCTATAACATAAGAGCCAGCAAATTATTTAGAATTAAAAAGTCTTTAATATACATAGTTTTAAAAAAAAACATCTGTAAAATTATATTTTAAGCAAATTTAAATAATTTTATAGTCACACATTGTTAAAGAACAAAACTATTTGTAAAATTACCGATTTTTTAAATTGGAGATCATTTACAGTTTGGACTTTTTTTTTCACAGTCAACATGTAAGTTAGTGTTTGTTTTTTTTTCTTTTTTTCTGCAAAATATACGTTTTTTTTTTTTTTTTTTTAAAAGCCAGATCTTTAATAATCAGAGTTATTCTTTTAAATATTGGCAAATATCTGTCAAACTGTAATTTAACAGTCACATGCTGAAGGAACAAATGAGTATTTGTGGAAGTATAGATCATTTATATGGATGTTACTTACAGTTTTGGCTTTTTATTTCTATTTTATTTTATTTACTGTCAGTGTGTGACATTCTAGATATTAAATACAAAATAGTGAAAATTCTTAAAATTGGAGCAAAAAAAACCTTTTTTTTAAGATACATTTTTTAAAATATTTTTTTAGATGATGGCCAAAATCTGCAAAATAATTACATTTTGAGTAGATTTTGTTTATTTATTTATTTATTTATTTTAACTGTGAAATGGTGCAATTTTATGGGCAGGCACTGTGAAAGAACAAGTTATTTTGGTAAAATTACACTATTTACAGTTTTGCTAATTTATTTATTTTTTTGATGTTGTTTTTACAGTTGACATGAAAATTATTGCAGATTATATTGTTTGCAATAAAACAAGGGAACTCTGAAAAAAATGTACGAGTTGTTTAATAAATTACAGTTTAAAGAAAAACATTTTTACAGTGTAGTAAATGTGGCATTTTCATGTTAAACGTAGAAGCAGCAGTGAAGACAAACAGTCCAGTCAACACCTCAGTGTGCGCTCAAGTGCACAACTTGAATGAATGCACTTCAACCTGGAGAGTAATTCAGAGGAAATAAAGCCTCTTTGTGTTTGTTTCAAGGCCACGTATAAAACGCAGATATGATTATTTGCCCACACAGACGCAATTTCCTGACGAGCCTCCGTCACCGAGCCGCGCGTTCACACCGAGCTGCCGGATGCTGCCGGAGCCGCTCCAGCCTCGATTACATGCGCAGTCCTGCCGTGAATCACACATCACCACGGTAACCGGCGCGCACACCGAGTCCCCTCAGTCAGCATCGGCGAGATCCGAGTGCATCTACAGGAGGAAGCACAGTAAGTTTTTATTCCCCCCTTCTTTTTTTCCCCTGCATGTACACATCTGTAGGTGCTCTAGTGTGTGTGTGTGTGTGTGTGTGTGTGTGTGTGTGTGTGTGTGTGTGGCATGTGATTGCGGCTGATGCGAGTGTGTGCGGCTGCAGATTGTGTCGCTGCTGAGAGACTCAATCAGGTGATTTAGTGCAGGTTGCTTAATTCATGCTTTTTTTCCTTTAGGGGAACGAAGGGACACGCATCAAACCTTGATCCCAGTGTTAGATGGGACTCAGCTGCGTTATGTAAGAGGCTGCAATTAAATACGCATCTTTAGATTGTCTTCATGGCTTGTGGGCTTTAATTAACTCTGCAACTCAATAAAAAAAAAAAAAAAAAACGAGCCTAATCATGTTGGAAATGTGCATTCTTTCCAGTGAAGGTTATATAAGTTTGCCAGAATGGACTGAAATAATAATTTACAGCCATAATTGCAGAGTTTCTCTCAGATGTTTTTGGTTACACACCCTGTACAGTATATCTTGTCGCAGTAGTCTTCAATGCAGCAAGTTCAGATATGCATGAGCAGTGAACCCTGAAGAACTTGACAGACACAGGTAGCAAACACTCTGCTCTTCGCTATTCATAGCACAGCACGCGTTCACCTTTAGAAAGCTCTCCCCCGTCTTCTCATGTATGTCAGATTTTGGTAGCTAAAGATCATTGATGTTCTTGTACAGTAGCTAAAATGGAAGTAAACATGCTATGGGTGTTCATTTAGGAGATATTTGCAGCTCTTTTATTCGTTGGATGCGTTTCCAGTCCAGAGTGTGGGAACACCGAGTGTTTGACAGCCACGCTTGACTCATTTGTTAATCACAGATCCAGGATGATTCATCGTACCCACACTTCACTCCAAGTGTGGGGAGGAAAAATGGTGGTCAGCACAGATGACCACTCTAACCACCCACTCATCGACAACTATGTGTGGCAGTCTCGAGCAACATATTCCCTCCAGATCATTTCTTTTCCCAAACAAAAAATGCGTAACGTCAGAGTTGTGCCGAGAGCGGGCTGCAGAGTTGATAACATAAAATCATCAATATTCTGTTTGTTCACAGTTGGTGTATCTGGAGGGTTTAGTAAGTGATCCTCCGTTATCAAGCCGCGGTTCCCGGACACGAGGGATTTCTCCCATAAAAGCCTAAAAACCAGCTCTTTGCCTCCTGGTGTGTGTATCATCATTGTGAGTCGGTGGCGTCAGTGGGGTCCTTGGCTTGGGGGAAGGTGTTGTGTTGCACTGCGTGAATGAGATAAGTGGCTCCTCACCTCTTCCCTCCACATTTAGATCATTACTTAATCCAGGAGAGAAAATCGAATCATCATCAGAGCAGAGGAGCGTTCGGTAGTTTTAGACGTCGATCCTAAACATTAAAGATAAGAGATTTGGAAGACGAGATCGGCCTGATATGGATCTGAGATGAATCACGCACCGGAGTTATGAAACATGTTTGTTCTAGACTGCTGGGTTGGATAAACAGGAAGACAACAGGCGTCTGTGTTTTCTAAATGTGTCCCCAAGCTACGTAACTATAATTACCAGAGACTCTGTGAATTATTCACTCGATAATTATCCGAGGAATAGTCTGAAATTGCTTTCTTGCCGAGAGATGAAAAGATGGCACTGCTGTCATACCTGCACTATCAAAATGTAGCTGTAGCCAGCAGCTACTTAGCTTAGCATTAAAGATTGGAAACAGGTGGAAACAGGCAGTCTTGCCCTTTTCAAGGGCAACAAAATCTGCTAACCAGCAACTCACACGACACAAATTTGCCACAACATTGAAACCACCTGCGAAGGCCACCTTTGCACCACTAAAACAGTTTAGACGCATTGGGGCAGGGACATGGGACCTTTAGCAGCAGATGTTTTAGGCCCTGGGGATTGCAAAGTGGGACCTATGTGGATCAGACTGGTTAGGGGACATACCTTGAATGGTCAATCAGATTGGGATCTGAGGAGCTCGGAGGCTGGTTAAACACTCTTAGCTCTTGGTCATGTTCCTTGAGCCCTTCTTTTAAAGTTTTTGCCATGTGGTAGGGTGTATTGTTCTGCTGAGCTATTGCCATTGGAGATGTGCTTAGGATTTGCTTGGTGTGCTAGGTTCCCCAGCAGAACATTGCATTGTAACGAAGTGGTCAATGATATTCTTTTCACCTGTCAGAAGTTTTAGTACAGTGCTGCCCACTTAATGTCATACCCCTTGATAGAATATCCTGTCATGGTCATGGTCAGCCGATCGTTGAGCCTCACAGGCCGAGCGTCGGTCATACGTGGCAGACTATCACACCTCGGTCAGCTGTGGAAAGCAACATGTTTGTTTGTCAATTACCTGCTCACCTGAGATCTCCTTCACTGAGTTATTCACACACTGTCTGACATTAATTAGGGCACATCGAAGAGAATCACATTGTTGCAGAGCATGTCGTCATTTATAATTGAACTGTTCAGCTAGTTAATCATGGTAAGTTAATCCTCTGTATACCCTCTGATTAAAGGAAATAACTTTTATTGATGGGGTGGCTTTTCGTACCGACAAAAGCGAAATTTCACTGAAGCAAAACCTTAAAGCTCAGTTTGAATAAACATTTCTTGATCTTCAAAGAAACTGTCCTTCGGTCTTGTGAAAACATTCCCATTTTGGCTTTTTAAACCCCCGTTTCTCGTCACATAGCCACAATTTTCTGAGTGCTCTATCATTGCAGACACTTCGATACGCTAATCTTGAAGCCTGCTTATTGGAATATCCCGAATATAGTCATAATTCCATCCTGGACCGAGGTTATAATAATAAACGGACAGCACTGTATTCTCTTCAATTTGTACAAAAGTGTGCTTCCTCACATTAAACACAAACTGCAGCCTGATGGGAGTCTCATTAGTTCACATGTATTTGGTCATAAACTCAAGTGTGATGTGATGACCTGGTGATGGCAGGAGATGAAAGTCATTAGAATTCATCCTGAAGGGGAAATTAACACTAGACTTGATGGCAATGCATACAAGAGTTCCATCCATCCATTATCTATACACCGCTTAGTCCTCACTAAGGTCGCGGGGAGGCTGGAGTCTATCCCAGCTGACTCAGGGTGAAGACAGGGGACACCCTGGACAGGTCACCAGTCTATCACAGGGCCACACTTAGAGACAGACAACCAAGCACACTCACATTCACACCTACGGACAATTTAGAATCACCAATTAACCTCAACATGTTTTTGGACCTTATGGGAGGAAGCCGGAGAATCCACGCTGCACGGGGAGAACATGCAAACTCCATGCAGAAAGATCACAGATATCCTCACCAGGACGCAAACCGGCGACCTTCTTGCTGTGAGGCAACAGTGCTAACCACCGATCCACCTTGCAGCCCTGCATTCAAGAGTTTTGAGACATTTTACAAAAAATATGCCCAAGGAAAAGTCAGAGGATTATCAAAGTCTGTAGGTTTCGCTCTGTTTGCATATAACTCCATAGCACTCAGCGGAGTGGCTGTTGAGATGTCTGTGTGTGATCAAAGTGGTAGACTGACAGACTTGTCCTTATCTACATCCATGCTGCTAGCAAAAGTACTTTTTTCTTGTTTTCTTCTTCTGGTGTTGTTTGTTTTGCTTTTGTTGTGTCCTGTTTGTCCTCGTATCTTTGCAGGATCCTCGAGCAGCACTGTCACATTTGATTACAAAAACACACTGACTGAGTCGGTCTGACCTGAGTAGTCTGTCCCCACATTTCTAGATCCATCTGGGCATTTTGAGGCAGCTGAGCAGCTATGGTGAAGCTGGGCAGCAATCTGTCAGATAAGCTGGAGAAGCAGCCATCTGTGGACGATGGCTTTGATAACATTCCCCTCATCACACCCCTGGAGGTCAACCAGCTCCAGCAGTCATTCGCAGACAAGGTAAGTAAGTCCTCCTAGACATGTGTTTCCAAGTTAAAAAGTGGCCGCAGCAGAACCGTGCGTCACAGAAATACGCAACAGATTACAACTCCCTGCAAAACATGCTGGGCAAACACCATTAAAATTCATGTGGGGACACTTAACTCCCTTACATAAGCAACACTGAGACTACTGTATTTACCTTTCCTTACCTTCCCTCCCAGGTTAAAACCTTGGCATCAGGCCACATGATGCAAGCACCCCTTTGAATGCATAATGCAAGAAGAAAGCCGTCACAATCACTTTTTGATCGGACGATGCATTTAGCTGCACAGGATGTTCCACAGACAGAGTAGCTAAGCTGATGGTGCACACTTCCTAAATGTCTTTGCAGGGTATCGCTCAAAACTGCCAACAAATGACGCTGATGTATTTTTAGACATGCAAAGCAGTGTTTTGAGTGGAAACAGGATCGCTGAACCTGTGCTGAACACTGGGGACAACATCATCCATCAACCATAATGGCTAATTAGGAATTCTGAGCTTTTTTTTTTTTTTGCCGGCACAGTCACACTGAAAGCACATTTTCTCTGCTACAGGTCATTGTGAAGACGTCGACACAGTACCAGCTGCAGCAGCAGAAGAAGAACAAGCTGTATGTTCCCAACATTAAGAAGCTGAATATCAACTTCTACAGTGATGTTTCTGAGAAGGCCAAGGTAGGACAGTGTAATGTCTAGAAACAAACGCAAATTCTTATTTTGATGTAAGTCTGGAGGTTTTTTTTATGTACGTACTAACAGCATCAAAAATCCAAAACCAATAATAAACGATGTAGGCTCTTGTAGTTCTAACGACTTTTGCGTCGGTCGCCAAGAGTTCCATTTTTGCCCGAAGACTTCTGCACTGGGTGGCATGCACACTGGCAATGTACTTTCTTTTGATTCATACAGTATCATAAACACTATCCTGATGCTGGAAAGGCTCCATTGAGTAATGGATGTGTCTTCATTCATGCCAGAAAACGGGGCCTTACTGTTTAAGCTAAAAACCACAGTGCCCAACTTTTTGAGGAAATTGTTTAGTCTTTTTTTTTTTTTAAGGACTTTTTCGATCAATCCGGTAGCTTCATATGTTCAGAGGGAACCATGGACTGTATATAAAGATGGACAACATGCCACTTCTTCCTCCCACTGTACAAATGTGAAGCCAAAGTATTGCAGGAATGGGTGCTGCCATCTTGTGCTCGTCATTTTGTTTTACCGCCAGAATCTGCACAGTAGTGAGGTGGTAGTGAGGTTCAATCTGTTTCCAAGCCCAATTGTGAGCACACACCTCTTAAACTTAATATAGTCCCGACGCTACAGTCCTGACTGTGTTGGAATGTTGTGGACAATCACTTTGCCCTTTTTATTTCCTAGAATAGACAATAAATGATTAGTTGGTGCGAGTTGTCTTGCTGCCTGGTTACATTTAAACATAATTTCCCAGTAGATTGGTTCGTGGTTTTACCTTGCAAGCCACTATATTCAATACAATCTAGTTTTATTTAGATAGTCAGATAGTTAGTCAGATAATTCACTGCATATGTCACCTCAAGGTAGTTCACCTACTAAGGGCAAACCCTTACAAAATTACAGAGAGAAACCCAACAAATCCAAATGATTTTTCTCAAGAAGAAACCTCCGGCAGAACCAAGTTTAGGGAGAGGGGTCATCTGCCACAACCGGTTTGGTTGAGGGCTAGGGGGCAAAAGAAAAGGATAGCAGATAGACAAACAATGCATAAGTGAAACAATAAACCCCGGAGAGGTCGGTGAGGCCAATAACCACCCATCAGAAACGTGTAGCTCCACAGCCAGAGAAGAGAAGAGTCCTCCAGCAGTTTGGACCTATTGGAGGATAACGAAGGGATGTTCAGGGTCACCTGAGCTAGACCGAAATATAAGCTTTCTCAAAGAGGAAAGTTTTAAGCCTAATCTTAAACTGGGAGCTGATTCCATAACAAAGGAGCTGGTACCTTCTGAAAACTCTGGGACCTGCAAGTAAACCTGGATTCTGAGAGCATTCTAAAGTGTGCTGTTGGGAATGTGATACATGAAGGAGTTACAGTGGTCCAGCCGAGAAGTTACAAATGCATGGACTAATGTTTCAGCATCACTCTGAAACAGGATGTTCCTAGCTTTGACAATATTGCACAGGTGCAAGAAGGTCGTCCTACAGTGAGAGTTAAATGACATATCCTTCTCAAAACTAACTCCAATGTCATCTGGAGCAACTTAATGGTTAGAAAGTGTGTTGCTGAGGTGCTTAGGGCCAAATACCATAACTTCAGTTTTATCTGAATTTAGCCCATGAACATTACAGATCAGGACCTGATTTGTTTTGTCCAGGTTCATAGATAAATATAGCTGGGTGTCATCTGCATAGCAGTGTCTTAATTTCTAATAATATTGCCTGATGGGAGTACATACAAGGTGAATAGTTCTGGTCCTAGCATATTACGTAGTTAAGGAAAGGAACAGTCCAGTTTCTGAACAGTGGTTCACATGTGTCTCCCAGACTACTTTAGACCAGCTGCCAGTCATGACGACATACATCCCTTTAAACAACTAATCAAAAACAGTATTTAAGTACTTAATATGACAGAAACCATATTTACTTCGATTTCTTTTTAGCTTGGCTCATGTCCCATCTGCTAACATGGAGGGGGTAGGATTTATGACCTGTACTGCAGGTAGCCATCAGCTCCAAGCACTTCTGAGGGGCTGTCCAAGCTCCCAGAAACTTTACTGGGCTATGTGTTGATTTTGATAAAGTGGCCAAACTGCATTACCAAACCTCCACATATATCATCTGATCCACACTTGGTGCAAAAAAAGCGTTTTTCCCGCACACATCATTGGAAAAGGAGTGGATGTAAACTGGTGAATACATTTGGAAGCCTGACACACATGCTCCATACGTACTTGGCTGTGAAGGATGCTAATGCTCCTGCTCTATGGGTAATCAATTGCAACATCTGGGTAATTCATGGAGGAAGCTTGGATGCTTATATGCACCACTGACCAGCCTTCCTTTCAATGAATGGAAGGCTGGTATCTTGTAATCTGGTATCCACATGTCCTTGATGCGTCCATTGAGCTGTCATGTCCATCTTAAAGTCTGTAGAAGGAACCAATGAAGGAAAATCAGCAAATATTGAGAGACGGGCTAATGCATTATTGAGTAAAGATGACACTTATTGCGGAAATGGTGTGTATGTACAGAATGTGTGTGTGTTCATGTCTCTGTGTGTGTTTTGTCCGTCAGATCACAGGTCTGATCCTCATCACTTTGGCCTTCTTGACCAGCCTGCTCCTCCTGCTCATGTACAAAACCATGTGGTACGACCAACTTACCTGTCCAGAGGGTTTCATCCTTAAGGTAAGGTAGCATATACGTGTAGGTAAGCTTACATACACCATCTGAGCCACTAAAACACTGCTTAGCATATGTGATTTTGCAGTTTTAGGGAGTTTTTTAAAAATGTATTTTATGTAAACTCTACTTGCGGAGTTGTCGATACACACAGATGTGTTCCGACTCACATTCAAAATCTGATTTTTATCACCTGTTCCATGAACGTACATTAAATTCTTTAAGAATTACCATAACTAATTCTTGCCTAATCCTTTTCCTAACCTGTATCTAATCTTAAATCTAGACTTTAACCTAAAATTTAATGATTTGAGTTGCAAGGACTTTCTTTTGGTCCCCAGAAGGGAGGTGAATCCCCACAGTACGACTATGTAAACAGATTTTTGTCCCCACAACATTAGTAATACAAACACACACACACACACAAACGTATAAATGTGGATATAAGTGATTCAGACAAACACAGGAACGCAAAACATCTTGGCAGATCTATTATCTCATCTTCCTGCAGTATAGCAGAGATGAGTATAAGCAGCTCATATCAACAGTTCATAATTTGATTTCACAAACCCACATCAGTGTGTGCGACACCCACTCAGAGAGTACTCACACAGTCTGCACCGTAGTTTATCTGGTGCTGTATTTCTCAGCATAACCTCACTTTGTCACTTCGGGAGGATTGTGCAAAAGCAGGAGCCCAAACTCATTGTCTCCCAACGACACCTTGGAGGCATTGCGTACCGAGGCGGCGCTGCCACGCATGTTGGTTAAAGAGTCTGTCCCTTAGAAGAAAATGAGAGAGTGTTACAGACAGAGAGAGAGAGAAGGGGGAGGAAGGAGGAAAGGGAGTGACGAGGCCCGCTTTCTGGTCAGGCAGAGATTGGGATGCCCGCCTGTGAATCGGAGGGGTCTTTAATTAGGGCTGAGCGTGACTAAACTGTGATTAAAGGCTTAACAGTGAGGGGGGAAGCAAGGAAGGGAAGCAGGAGGAGGAGGGGAGGGGAGGACCTTCCGGCAAAGCTTTTGAAGTTTTTGCCGGTTACAGTTGCTTTTAGCATTTTTTTTTTTTTTTTTTTTACTGCTAATGCGTTGTTGGAGACATAAAAAGAGGATGGAGGGTGGCGTAGCCGCTGCCAGGCTTTTGAGAGTCTCGACTCCTTGCTGTGAAGGAAGGTCAGGTAGTGGATCCTCTAAAGGGAAAGACTTGTGAGGTCAGGGACTCTTCAGTGTGCTCTTTCCAAAGCAGAACATTAACAGGATCACTTTGATGTAATCCATCCACATTATCTTATACAAACCTTCACTCGCCCCAAAAACAAGTACATTTAGGGATGTGTTGACGGAGGCTTTCTCCTCAAACGAGGACTGATTCTGATAACTGTGTTCTGTTAGTACTGTACACCTTTAACTATGTATGTGCACTGCATTTCAACAACCCTGGTCTCATTTGGAGAAACATTTGTGATGCAGAATATTATAGAAAAACTAACATTTGTCCTCTGATGGAAATACATTATCTTGTCTTATTTTCTTAATATTTCCGCTCAGTCTGGTGCATCCTCATGATAACCTGATTATCCTCTGGAGCACCTTTTAATTTGTGCTTGAAAGCTTATTCTTGGAATTATAAGAAGTTTGACACTATAATCTTAATTCCATGTCAAATTACTAGTTTTGTCAATGAGCCATTTACCTGCTCAACCATGTCAGCACTTCTAAACCTACTTTCTGAAATATCTTCCTGAATGTGCAGCCAAGCAGTGACAGTGGCTGCACGTTAAACTGCAGTTCTTTAAGGAATTTTTTTAAGACTTCCGAGAACAACCACGTGCATGATTATTTGACATGTCGGAAAATCAGATGTTAACGAGATGAAACATGCAGGAGAAGGCTCCTGATTGTGGAATAATTCTGAAATACATTGACACGTATATAAAGCAGAATACAGTTTAGCTGTGATAGAAACCTAAACTTATGTTACTGTGAACAGTGATTTCAACTGTCTCTTAGAGTTGCAGTTACGTTGGGCAAGTTATGTGCATAACTTCGATGGAATATGCAACTTGCAAAAAAATAAGCCAATACATGCAACTGCATTGGATTGTGATTTCAAATGTCATTATTGCAAAAAATGTTCATATATTGGTCAAATCAGAAAGAAATATGTAGTCTGTGTTGACCCAAGATGGACTTTGCTCCGTGTTTTTAACGTCAAAGCAATGGCTGTGCTCCAGATCGCATACTTATGTAGTGTAGCTGCCCTCAGAAAGTACGCACTCCTTTGTACAGTATGGATACATATTACTTCATCATAATAATTAAAACTTTGACCATCACAGTCAGACACCACGACGTATGTGATGTAACTGCACTGAGCAGTGTGGGTCAGAAAAGTGTGTTGGTTTCATACTGCATAGTTCAACTGGATGTAGTAGGACATCTGGGGTAGTACCAGGTACTGTGAACAGGATTTTGCTAGTATTTTACATGAGACGTGTAAATTCAGCTTCTTTAAAAAAAAAAAAAAAGTGTATTTTTTTTAATATTTAAAAAATACCAGGAAAAAAAATCTGTTACTTTACAGTTCGTTTTTTGCTTTTTACTGCAACATTCAACAGGCTGTAGTTGGACATCTGGGTATTTTTGGCCTGTTACATTTTACATACTGTGCACTGGGACACACTCAGTCTCTTCTGACGTACTAAACAGTGTGGTAGTTTGGCTGTTGCGTCACTTAAACTGAAACCAACGGAGCCGTTATGTTTCCGTCGTAACAGCAGAAGCACTGCACCCCTGCAGCTCTGGAGATGTACTACACAGAGCAGCAGCAGCAGCAGCAGCAGCAGGAGCCCGGCGTCCACGGCAGCACCAACACCGGGCTGTACGCCGCTCTCAGCCACCTCAACCAGGTCAAGAGGACTGAGCCTGAGCTGCCGTCGCCATGGTTACCAGTCATCAGCGCTCTGAAGGAGGCCGAGGTGGCCAAACAAGGCAGCGAGTCGCTGAAAGGAGCGCTGGAGGGAGAAAAGTGAAGGAGTGAATGGAAACGTGGGTGTTAGAGGAGAAAATGGCAGTGGGGACGTCGTGTATGTTATTTTTCTTTGTGTGTATAAGATTTTTTGGTTTATTCTTCCCCCAGACAGTCCAGTGAATCACTTGCTCACAGTGGTGCTTCAGAAGGTCTGAGTATCTACTGACGATTCCAATCAGTATTATAAGGATGTGTGTGTGTGTGCGTGTGTGTGGTGAGTTGTTGTGGTCGGAGGCAGGAATGTGCCTGACTATTACAGTGTTACTGAGTCATGACTAAAGTCTGCCATCTGGATCTTGTGTGCGCTTTGTAAATACTGTACACTGTAAATGCTTACATACATACGAGCATGTATGTCCGGTGTGAGTATGTGTATTAATGGGCGGTGTGTGTGCGCATACACACTGTGTAAAATGTGCGCTCGTCTGAATAAGTTGGAGGAGAGAGAAGAGAAGCGAGGCGAGAACTCGCAGTGAGAAGCGAAGATAACAAGTTTTTAATGAGATGGCTGCGAGTTTTTCTCCTCATCACTTTGTTATCTTCTCGTCTCTTCATTTAGTCTTAGAGCAGAATGTATGAAATCATTATTAAATGTGCTCACAGTTTAATTATTAAGACATTTTCATTTTTTTCCCCCATCTTACTGTCTCTGGACTGTAAGTTTCTTGGGTTTTGTAAAGTTAAAGTTAGAGGACAGTTAGTTTTCAAAGTATCAAAAGTAAAAAAAAATCACGACAGTATTTAGAATTAATTACCAGAAAAGGTAATTAAATCCACGGTATATTAAATATATAACACGATGAATCAACTAAAGGGGTCCGGATGCTTTCTCAGTATGACTCCTCATTTATGTTCCTCTACAGTGTGAGCTCCTGACTTTAATTATGGACACCACTTGAGAACTTTTAATGTATTATTACAAACAAAATCAACATTTCAACAATGCTGCATATTCATGTGGTTAAGTTAATTAAGCCAATTAAGCTCCACCCTATTTGTTTTTGTTGTTGCTGCTACTAATTTATTTTTTAATTTATGTAACTGTATGTATGCTGTAAAGACCTTGTAAATGTACAGTATAACAACACCAGGGTTAACTCCTCATCATCCTTTATATGAATGTATGAAGTAGCTGCTCGCATCATGCAGTAAATATAATTAGCGCTTAGGATGTAAAAAGCTTCTATGTTGTTTCTGATTGTTTAACAGAGTATTTATCTTATTTAATGTCTTTGAATGGAAAGTTTTTGTTTGCAGGAGAATTCTTTTCAGTTCCATCATACATCTGATTTTAAAGGGAAGGGGGAAAAATACATGAAGGTGATCATCAAACACAGGTGAAAATATGACATGTGGCTAATAAATAACAAGACTAATGCGGTAACTCTATTTTATTTCATTTAGGTGGTTTGTAGCTTTAGGGGGGGGTGGTTATGCTTGTCCATTGGTCAGTGTATATCATGTGATTGGACTTCCATAACATCAGTCTTGTTATTTAATAGCCACACCTCATATTGAGTCTCACACTGACCTGACAAGTCTTGTAATTTGTCTTAATTCTCTCATTTTGTCTGACCTGCTGTACCTTTTCTCTTCTTGTCAATCTAAGTTTTTTCCTTTATGTTTTTTTTTTTTCTTTTTCCCCTCAAATGGCAATAATCTTTTTTTGGAAGGAAACTCTTTCATGTGAGTAGGACGAATGTGAGATCACAGCACAGCTTGTCCCTCCGGGTTCAGGTGCCAAACGTTGACATCAGCCCCATCTGCTCTGATGTCACTGACTGAACAGAAATAAATGACTGGAGTGTTGAGCTCTCTCATTCACAACCAGCCCCGTTCGCCTCTAATGACCTGAATTCATGATTTGCCAGGACAGATGGAATTTTTTGCTGTTTGGGTTTAACTGAAACCATTCGGGAGGTGTTTTTATCCCCACTG
This sequence comes from Stegastes partitus, assembly GCF_000690725.1. Lineage (NCBI taxonomy): Eukaryota > Metazoa > Chordata > Actinopteri > Pomacentridae > Stegastes > Stegastes partitus. Next base: position 40,493 of record NW_007578980.1, read on the forward strand.
TTTGATAGCGATGGTTAGTAGTTACTTTGCAGAGTAAGATTTAGCACACAAAGCATTTAAGACATGATAACCTTATAAAACATCAGCTTGGTTATCAACCCTGAAAAGCACAAATATAATGTCCAAAATGTACAGTAGTAAGAAACGCTACATTATTATGCAGCGACACAGACTCATTTAACCTTGTGAACTTATGGTTTCTCAATATTTTCACCCAAGAGTCCTTGTATTTCTTTCTGAGTTAGGCAAACTTTTATCTTTACATACACAACCTTGTAGAATGTGATGCATTGTTGCAGACTTAGTTACCTGACATGTAAAAATCTGCTCCACCTTGACAGACACACACTTAATGACGTCTTACACATGCATCAGTAATAACCATCAAATGCTACATATAGTAGTGAAAGTGATTGTTTCCTGAAAAATAAATCAGAAACAAGTAGTTACCCCCTGTAAAATAAGGAAAAATAAGATAAGATAAGATAAGATCTCACAGTGGAGAAATTCACAGACAACCTTCTTATAAAAATATAAAGCAATCTTCTAAAATGGTCATACGGTTGCTAACCTTAATTTTACATGAGATCATGATAATTAACTATAAACCCATAAACAATGTTAAGTGACGCTATAGGCTAACTACAAAATATCAGGTGTAATACCACAAAAAAGGGCCATTATCACCTGGCTTGTACTGTGTATGTTATCAACTGTAGTTTTTACACATAATTTTACAGTAAAATCTCATTTTCAATGTTAAAAAAAAGTATTTCCACCTACAAAATAAATATAGAATAACTTATAGATAACTTTACCTTAGTATATAATATGTTTACAATATTAAATGAGAATTTACCAGTTTCATTTCTTGAATGAAAGTAAATATTTGCAAAAATTCAGATTATCTTTATGTGGAAAAATATTTCAAAAAAAAATATTTTTGGTTATCCGCAACCACAAGGTTTTAGTGTTATTTTAATTTGGCATTTAAATCCATCATTTATTTTTGGAATCGTTTTAGTATTTATTTATTTTTTCCCACTTTTGATCCTCAACATTTAAGTATTAAAACTTGCATACTTTTACTTAAGTCTCCATGTAATGAAGTTTTTCTACAAAGTCGTACGGCTACTTTTAAGTGATGAATTCAACTGCTTCTTCCACCAGTCGTTCCTGTGCAGGGAAAAGAAGTCAAGGCATTTGCTTTGGTAGAGCATTTGCTATTCAGACTTTTTTTTTTTTTTTCGTCTAAAAAAAGAACTAATCCTAAATTACCAGCGGAAGAAACATGTACAGCTCCTGTTACGCTGTCTTGCTCAAAGATGCTCAGTATGCATAGAATTCAAAATATGATTCCTTCCATCTCCTCAAACTTTAGTTTAGCAATTCAAAGCCAAGCCACATCCTCTCGTTCGCTCTCTGCTGGCTTCGCTGCTGTGAGCCTGTCTGCATCTCATTTACACTCACATATTTTCACACCATCGCTGTAAACCCAGGGATGTGTGGCTTGAAGCTTTTGTATGCCTGCGTGTGTGTGTGTGTGTGTGTGTGTCACTATGAAATCATTAACCTAAAGTTATGTGTGCGTTCGCTAAAGTTTATGCCCGTCCTGTGTCTGTTAGAGTGTGTGTTTACGCCTTGATGTGTGTGTTTGTATGCGTGTGTGTGCCCATGCTTAGCCTGTTAATTAAATCTACATTACACCCTGTTTAGCCTTTAGGGTTTTTTTGTTTTTTTTTTCTCCCCCCACTGTTCCTGGGTGACATACTTTAGATGCTGTTGGCCCAGGGCATGGAATTAAATAAAGTGCTAAAAAATATTTATTAGGGCATTTACAGATCCCAGGCTTGGTCAAGGCATAGCATGTTGTGCCAAAAAGCCTCAGATTCAGGGCCGGAGGAAAATCACGTAAAATCAGCCGAGTAGTCACGTAAAGGCCGCCAAGCCCACTTTCCTGCTTTATAGCATCAACAGATCTGAACAGTAAAATAGCAGGTTGGCTTTTTAATTTGTTCTGACCGTTTCGGAGTCCTCCTCTCCTCCCCCAATGCGTCCCCCCGTGAAGATTGCAAAGGAGGCCGAGCCAAGAGTCATTTGGCCAGAAGCATCCCAGCAGAATTCCTCTGAGCCCTGATGTCACTCAAACGTTGGAGGGAAGGAGGGAGGTTTCATGGTGATGTAAGTACCGTCTTCCTCTTTCTCCGTTTGCTGTGCATCTCCCGCTGCAGTGTCAGCTTTTCAATAAAGCGGGAAACACAATAAAAAGATAGGCAGGTGTGGATCCAAAGAGTAGAGAGCAGCGTCCATGTTGATTAAGTGGTGAACTCTTTGGAATGAAGTAAAAGACAAGACTGACTTTTATGAGGTTCAGCCTGGAGATTCCAGCAAGTTGCTTCTCAGAGTTAAGAACAAACAAAAAGCACATAAGCCCCATAAAATTTAATTTGTACTTTCTTATTTTTCGTACTAATCCGTGAGCTTTAGAGGTGCTAATAGGTGGATTTTGCCACCTTCGGACACTGTGCTAAGATAACTACCCACATGTTCACCTAAAAACTATTTCCCCTAATGTCAAACTTTTGCCTTAAATCTTTAACAACTCAAAAAAAAAAAACCCTGTAGATATAAACAACGATGGTCTCTAAAGTTCGGTTCGAGGTGATTTTCAGCTGTCTGCAGTACAGAAATATGTAAATACAGACTTTTAGGGGCATGTTTTGGAGTTCCTGTCCAAAACATTTGCAAATTACTTTCATAGCAAATATTACTGAAGCCAGGTGTGGTTTTGGATTATGAAAACAGCAGATTTTGTATATTTTATTTGAGTATTTCTTAGGATGTTACATCATTCTTTTGTGATTTTCAGGTGCGTTTCTTTACACCAATAGAATTTCTTTCCTCTGTCCATTATATATGACTGCTGTTTATTTTACAAATTAATCTCTAGAAAGGACTCAAAGGAGTTCCAACAAATTAATTATTGTTTTTTGAAATTGTGTTTTATTTTGGCAGAAAAAAACACATCAAATCCTTGTCTCTGATTGGCTATTTCAGCTCCAAACACACATGATCCATCATCTGATCGCTTCACGGTGCCTCCTACACTTTACTTTCACACTTTGTTATAAACAAAAGTAAGTCTCTTGACGAATGTTTTGTTGTTGCCTCTCAGCAGATAACTCTTCTTTACTCCTATCTTGGCACTTTTTGAAGTGTGATTGCTAAAAGTTTGACGAATTGGAGGAGAGGAAATGAGGACGGTAAAACAAGACAGGAGAGAAATGGAACGAGAAACAGAAGGAGGAAAGAAAAAAGAAAAAAAAAAAGATGAACAAGAGAGAAAGAGCAGATGAGAGGCGGCCAGGCCTGGGAAGTGAAGGTGGGGGGTGAGCAGAAGAAGAGGAGGCGGTGGAGGCCAAGAGGCATGGAGGAGGCAGCGGTGGAGGAGGAGGAGGAGGAGGAGGGTGAATCCAAGCTGACCCCTGTGTCTGTGTGTGTTGTTGTGTGTCTCAGTGGGTTTCCTCTGCCCTGGCGCCAGCTGGAAATGCCTCCACTAAGCAGAGGCAGTGCACACATCATCCTCCATTCACCCCCATTCAGTCCCCTTTGATGAGAGTAACACTATACATGCTCAGCAAGCCTCACAGATCCTATCAAGCTGCTGTTTAAAGGCCATGAGCTCGGAGCGGGGCCGCCGATCATAACTTATAGCGGCACTGTCATCCAGTTCTGTCGCTCCGCAGAGCAAATAAAAGCGAGGGACAATTGAGGAGGTTTTGTAATTGGAGTGATGCAGTGACAGTGGAGGAGGTTTTTGGTGAGGCACGCTGCCACCTAGGGGTCATTTCCCTCTGATGCACGGAGGAATGTTGTCTCCTTCCTGATTACTTTGGTTTCATAAGAAGAATTCAAGTGGATTAAATTTTCTCAAAAGCCTTTAAAACTACTACAACCTGAAGTCTTAAAGTTCGTCTTTTTTTAACTTTACAACAGTAATTATACCTTGTTAGCCATAACCTGAATACCTGCTATCAGATTAGGCACAGTTGCTTTTTAAAGCTGATCCTCATGATGGTCTTTTTACAATGACTCAATAGCCATGAAATTAGTCATTAGTTTGTTATCCTGCCGTGATGTTGCCCTCATGCAACAAAAACCCTCGCCAGTAAACAATTATCCGACCGACATGGCGAGGTAAAGGCCCAAAGCTGCAGCCCAGACATGCCGTGAGGAAGAAAAACAACCGGCTTTGCTTAGCTTAGCTTTAGTTTGCTTTGTTCTGGCCATTACGAAGCCGAAATATTGTCATTACTCATAGACCAAATCATTTTACGACATCCTGCAATTAAACTTTAAGCTGAAAGGTTAATGAGACAAATGAAGTTTGAATGCTGAGAGTTGGTTTCTATTAGTGATGGCATTGCAGGGAAAAGTGCAATGTTGCATGCTTTGCACACACACACACACACACACACACACACACACGCACACACACGCACTCATGCAAACACAAACAGAGAACAGACTGGTTTGATTTAGGTTTTGCGGTCCCCTCCTGGTGTAGCCTCAGACAGGCGGAGCGGACCGGAGTGCAGTGAACTCCGGTTCAGCCTGAGCCCGGCTGTCTCTGCAAAGCTTCAAGTTGAAACCCTCCAAATTGGGTTTAATCTGTGTTTTGCTTTGCCAATTATCGACCCACAGAGCTGCATGGCAAATGGGGATGAATGAGCTTTAGATGGGCCTGGTTGAGAGGAAGGTCACAGCGTGATTAATGGTGATCAGTTGAATCCATGACTCGGCCGGCGGAGATGTAGCCGGTGATGAGTTATCAGCAAGTGAACATGTGCCGGACAAAAGCATGATGCAGCAGAAGTGTGGTTTAACTGTTGGAAAAGTGGAATCACCGTGTGCTGCATTTGTTTTTCGATCAACATGCTTCCTAAATGTATCCAGACATGAGATCTGGTTTCTGTGTCATGTAACACCAGAGTTGTGGTATCAGTAGCTTTACGAAGATTAATATGCTGTCTGTACGTTTACTGTTCACAGTGGGGCAAAGTGGAATGTCATTTCGACAACTTTGTGTTTTGCTTTGGATATTTAACTTTTACATTCAGATTTTTTCCCCTTGTTGCCCAAAGGGTCATTCCACTGATTTAACATGTGGTAACATGTGGAAATCAGTTCATCCAGCCTGTAGACAGGGTCTCGTTCTCAGTTTGGGACATAAAACGTTTTCAGCAGAAAGTTTGTAGCGCAATCTTCAGGTGTGGGGTTTGAGGACAAAGCCAAACTGCAGCACTGTTGCAATCCAACGCGCTGAAGTGTTTGTGGAAAAGTTGAATGTATGCAGATTGAAAACCCGTCTGATCCTTGTAGTAGCAGCTCCTCTGTGTCTGCACCTCGCTGGTTTTGATGTCTGTACGTCGTCTGGTCTTTGTTTGCTGTGTTCCTCAATAATGGTCAGCTGCTGTGACCCCAGAAAAACTGCTTTAAAGTCTGTTTTTTATACTCTGCATTCCCTAAGTATTAGTAGGCAAAAATGCAGCATCTTCTGCTGCTGCTTTACTTCAGAGGGTTTCCAAAAACTGTCAACTGTTATTTTTTTTAACGGTAGTATATTTTGCCCCTTTTTAGTAAATTAATGAAAGTCTCACATGTCCCCAGAATGTGTTTTAATATTCAGCTTAAAAGACTGCAAAGATGGTTCATTTTACAATGACTGTACAACCCCTGGTTTTATCCCTGTTATAAATTGGGTGTTTCAGCTTCTGTAGCTTTTCATGCAGGTGAGCTGCTGCGGTCCCTGTATGACAACTGACATAGACCTGAGTGAGTGTTAAAGACCAGGATGTTCTGTTGCTTCTACCACTTTCATTTGATGTGGAAATACCGCCACATTTAGCACAGCTGTTGTGTTTTTAACTTGTGTGTTTGCTGAGTTTGTCAGATGACGTTGTGATTTTAAAATCAGTAGTTTAGCGGTGCAGAGAAAACGCTAGGAAATGATGCTGGTTAACATGTAGTCTTAATACGCTTTCAGTCACAATTTCATACTTGTTGCACCGTATATGTGAGCACAGACAACAGGACAGAAGCAAACAGATGTCGAGGCTACAAGAAATCACAGAAACCTACCCAGTCCCTTGTTTATTGGTTTCAAATTGATCTTAAAGTTTCCAGCATCTCTGAATGTCTCTTAGTTTTAGGGTTTCCAGATTTGGCCTTTGGGCATACGATTGAAGCTAATGGTTAGCCACATTAACCACATAACACACTAGCAATAAGGGTTTTCTTAATGTTGTGGGGACACTGCGATCAAAAATCTAAAGTAATCCCGATCTTCAGATGCTAGGAGTGCATGAGGACTCTTGTGTTCACTCTTGTTGCAGCAGAACATTTGGTGTTCTTTGCTCATGACTGAGACATTTTAGAGTTAGCAGAAGCAGCTTTAGAAAGTAAATAAACTCGGTGAACTGAGAGGCAGCTGCCCTTTCTGAATCGATCACCTGGAAGCAGCAGGGAGCGAGGGAACAGGATTATCTCCTGGTTCCTTAGCTGGAAGGTAGCAGCTCAGTAAACGTCTCACTGGCCTGTGAAGCTGAGAGGCTATCTAGTTGCGTGTGGCTCGAGGAATAGCAGAAATAAATGTCCTCATATCTTAACTATTTTGATTCTACACCTCCAAGTATACAGCAACCACAAAATGCAATAAAAATGGATTTTCACCATATGGGACCTGGAATTGATTAATCTCTTGAGTTTGTTGTTGGTGAATTGCTTGATTTCTAATGTGAGAAAATATTGAAAATATCCTTATGATTCTCAAGTCATGCGATGTCTGGACTGTCACTTCATGGAAAATGTATAGAAGGGTTTTAGAGCTCGACTCAAACTAGGGTCAAAGTTAACTGATCTTTATTTAAAAGTTAAGAATCCCTTAAATTTGTAGAATGTCTCTTTCAATTTACTAGGCAAGATGTTACTTAACTGATGGATTAATATGTGTTTGCTAACTTGCATTTCTTTAAGAGATTTTTTTCTGTTTTTGTGATAAAACAACACATAAACACTTGGATGTATGTTGTCTTAGTTTGGGGTATTTTTGACTGTGTCTCTGGGAATCTCTCTCCCTTTATTCTCGGATGTTCTCGCTGACCTTCCCTTCTCTCTCCATCTGGGTGTCTTCATCTCTCTGTGTCTCTCTCAGCTGGTGTCAGTGTTGACACTCAAAGCATATCTGGGATTCCTTCATTTAATTAAAGAAACACAATGTTCACATTGAACTACTTATTACACTTCACTGTACCAGAACGCTAACTCTTGATTCTCTTCTGTTTCTCTTTTACAGTCCATGAAACAGTTCATAAAATATGAGTTGTGTTTCTCACAGTTTGCTACACAGTGCATTTTTACTCTGTCATTCTATCCGAGTGTCCAAATTCTCACTGTTAAATCTTCAGCGCACAGTGCCCTCAGTACATCCCATAATAGAATGAAAAAATGGCTTTTAGCTAAAAATGTTTTTCAATTTGGTAAATGTAAAAATTGTATCACTTTGCATGTCAATGATGGCACGAAGTCGTGTATGAAATCACAGCTTGCAACTTACTTCAGAATAAAGCATACAACTAATTCTGATGTGTTTCATCGTTGGTCCATCACCGTGATCATCCCATTAATGGCCACAACCTTGACTGCAAAAACTATGCTGTAGCTTCAAAAAAATGACATTTAATCTAAAAAAAAACGTGTGGTTTAAGTGTGGTGGAATATTTCCTGTAGTTGCCAAAAAGCTCTGTAAAAATACATCTGATTTACATTTCTGCGACTCCACATCCAGTGTTAAACAATAATGTTGAACTGTTCTCAATGCACTTTACAGACTCCAAACTCTGAACCTGTGTAAGCCAAACCACTCATGACAAAACAGAATTACAGCTCACTGTGAGTTCAACAAATTTCCATGGCTTCCCCTCTTTGACCGTATATCCAAGAGCAGTTTATAAAGATATGACATATTGCCATGGCTGGACCAGTACATAGGGGCGTGGCTACACACAGCCCCCAACAAATTTATAATCCCTGAAATGTTCTAGGGATCCGGTCCAGCACGGGTTTCCCGAAAAGGGGTGTCACAGCCCACCAACCGTCACATACGCTCCAAAACCAAATGTATTTATTGGACATTTTTGGTTGTCACTGGTCATGTTGGAACAGCAACTGCTGCTCTGCAGTATGTCAAATATTACAAGACTTCACAGGGAGAAATGCATTTTTCCAAGACGTGCAGAGTAACTGTACTGGAGGCTATTAGAATACTGTAATACATAAGCTACTCCTTATACTGGATAGTGAGTGGTAAATTGGAGAATCTGAACTTGTCATTTTGCATCATCACCTGTTAAGTCGCATAACATTTATTTGTCATTGTGGAATTGTTGTTGTTGTTGTCCACTTTTTGAAGACACTATTTTGTAATGAATACATTTGCACAATCAAACATAATGTAGGAGAGAAAATACAGTGCACAGCTTTGCTTTCTGTTGGTTGATCTGTTGATTGTAGCAGCTGCTACTGGTACTGCATCATTTGGTCAGATCTGTGTTTAAACAAATATTATCAGATATTATTTACCTTTTACCTAATGTCCCTGTAGAACATTGTGGTTATTCTCTTTATTACAGCTGTTTTGTGACTGATGATTTGAAGTTTTTCTATGATTAGCTTAAAGGGTTCCTGTGCAACGTTCAGAAACCCTCATTAGTGACTCCAGTGGCCAGTAAGAGGACTGCAGTCAGAATCTTGTTCCGTAACTCAAGTGATCATCCTGACCATCGGCCCAAAGTGGTGACGTGACAAACATGAAAGTGTACGAGACTGACCAGCATTATGTTGACGTAAGTATGCTTGTACTGTTATAGTTTATTGTTTATAGTTTGACTATAAACAATATGTTAGATTACAGACTATATTTCATCCTTTATCACTGACACAGCGCTAAAATAAGATAAGATAAGATATGCCTTTATTTATGAATGAACTGTGGAGATACATCTGGCAATGCAAGACTAAAGTTTGGCTAACATTTTATTTATTCCCTGTTTTGTTCCTCCATAAATCTGATGTCCAGCCAAGCTGAGGCACTGGAGGCAGAGAGGCACTGAGGCAACGCAGGTGGAGCATCAGTGTTGCTGGAGAGGACGCCAGAGAACCCAGTGAGAACCCATCCTGCACAGGGAGAACATGCAAACTAATCAGAAAGATCCCAGGTGTCCTGACATGAAAGTTTGAATATCAATGTGCAAAAAAATGTGCTAAAAGTGGGTCAACAATTTTTTTTTTTTAATCTGTGGAAGTACTACATGTATAAGTCTACTACTTCACAGACAACACCGTGTTAAATATTGATAGTTTATTAAAAGAAAAAAGTTTCAGGCAAAAAAGAGATGGTCAAGCAGAAGGTTCCTGATGATTTGAGATGGAAAAACAAGATTGCTTTTTTGCTGCTTGTTTCTTCCAGACATGAAGCACAATGTCATTAAACTGGCTGCTATACTTTAGTGATTTTAGTTCCCTTGACACTTCTGTTTTAACTTTGATTTAGGAAGTTCTGTATCTGTAATCACAATCATTAATATTTTCTCTGATACTATTATCATAGAGCACCTTTATTTAAAGTGTGTTTAGCTCCTGCACAGCTGTGTACGTGCCATCTGAAGCCTGACGTGAAGCTCCGTTCAGGCTTCATTAGCAGGTGGGTCCGCTGCACTCTTACCAGTTTCAGAAGGGTACAAGCCTAAATTCAATGCAGCATCAGTTGCACTTCTGCTCTACATTGTTATTATCATGTAGGAGCTCCGTTCGCAGGCAGCTGTGACAGATTTTTGCAGGATTAACTTTGATTGCCGCTGCTGACAGATTCCCCGAAATCCCTCAGTGGGGCGACTCAGGGCCACTCACACAGTGAGTCGCCTGTCAGCGGACCCCACTGAGATCCAGTTAAAGCTGATACAGAGCTCACTCACACTGCACAGCACAATCCTGCTTTTCTCTTATTAGCCAACTACAGTTTCACCAGAGGATCATCTTGCTGCCCGCAGATGATATATCATTACTGTCCTTTGCTAAAGGGAATGAAAATGTCACTGTCGATTTGAGGTGGTGTTTCACGTCTCTGGCTCTTATTATGTGTTGTAGCTTGGAAGCCAAATGCGAGACAATAAACTGTTGTAAAAAAAAAAAAAAAAAAAAGTCAAATGTTTACGAGCTCATCTCATGAGCAGGATTCTTAGCAGTACGAGGTTCTTGTAGGAATCCCCCTCTAACCCCACCATATAAAAAAAAAAAAAAAAGATGTCATGTCATGTGCTTGTTGCTTCACAGTGGCCTAATTCTTGACATGTTTTCACCCCTCACTTCATTTGACAGTGGTCATAACTGCAGAGAACACAAAGAAATACTTTCAGGAAGGGACGATAAATTAGGAAAGGATGATGAACAACTGTCAACAAATAATGACAGTCGCTATTAAAAACCGAAGCGACCCTCTCGCCACAAGCTTCTCTCGAGGGGGACGAGGGAAGCCAAGAATAAATTGCCTGTCTGTAGTCATTTGAATGCAACATTTAGCTGTGATTTATGTGAAGGCAGAAAAGCATTATGAGAAAACATTTTCCAAGTGCAACAGCTTGCAGCAATTTACATTATATGGGGGGAAAACCGCTGAAACAAATATTTGACTGGCCTCCTATAATGAAATGGATATATTTATACACACTGAATTGAGTCAAAGGCTCAGTAACGAACGCATGGCTTCACCAAAGGACCTCTCTGCGCTCTTGTAGTAAACATTTTACTGATGCTACAGGGGCCTCAAATGAAAGTTATTAGAGCCATAATTCTTCCAACGGGCCAAGAGATACAAAGATAATCCACATGAAGAGGGAGAAGATATGCTCGAGGGAAATCAACACTGTGTTTGTGTCCGTGACAGAAAGAGATTCAGAGATTTACAAATTGAATTTCAATTATCTGTAAGCAGGGATAGATTTGCTTTTTCTCCTCTAGTTAGCGCACTGATTGTGTTACCCTTTGATACCCAGCATTTTTCTTTTTCTGCAAAAAACTCGAAAAGTTAAAGACATTTGCAGAACTTTGAGTAGCAATTAAACGTTTACCTTCATTTGCTGGTTAAAAATCTGATTCTGGTGGTGCGTTTAAAGCTGCACTGGTCAATATTTCTGTATTATAAATGGAACAAATGAGTAAATAAAATACAAAAGTTGTCACTCACCGTGATCAACGCGCACAGAATTATCACTAAGCTTTAAGAGCTTTTTAGTATCTTCTAGCTCATCGTTTTGGTTTTACAACCTACAACTTTAAAGTTTTGATTCACTCTCACTGCTTTCATCAGCAGCAGTTGTTTTCAAGGAAAACTCTGAAGAAGCAAACAGTCCAGTGTTTCCCTCTGAAGAAGGTGGAGAACAAAAGCAGAGCTAAAAGAAAGGTGAGTATTGTATTTGGTGACCACAAAATTTCAGAAAACGTTGCTTTATGTCTGTATGATGTGTAAATAATCAGCTGTTTGCTGCCATATGTAGACATAAGAATTTTGTAAGAGGAGAATATCTTCATTTGGTGTTTAGAACTGGCTTAGCTGCCTCCAAAACCAACCATTTCACTTTCAATTTTGGCTACTTTTAGGCCAAGACTATAAGATAATTCATAAATAAGTGCTTCTGTGGGAGAATTTTCTTCCTGCCAATGTAGGGACGACTTCCAAACACCATTTCGGCCTTTAAGGTGAAGCCCAGCTAAACAGTAAGCTAAATAAAAACAATACATCCAATTCCAAATAAATAATTTGACCCTTATTTTGGTTTCTAGTCAACATTGTCAGCACTGTTTCTCCAACTGTTCCTCAGTCATGTTTACTATAGCTAGAAACTTCCTCTGAGGACATCTGCGTTTTTAAATGGTAAGCCGATGTGTTACAGACGGTTGACGCTGATAAACAGTTATCTTATGACTGTTCATGAACGAAGCCACACGTTCGTCGAGCAAAGCGTGCAGAGCCTCAGCTCTCCCCCGTGCGCCGGCGAGAAGACGAAACGAACCCAGCGCTCTTCTAATTAATATGTCACACAGAAAATATTTTAATGGCTTACAAATGGGGGTGACTGCATACTGCCCTGTGCCATTTATTTACAGTGAGGCTGAGACTTACTGGCATGAGGCAGCACATACAGCAAATTCTTAGACATCTAAATTAGAGGGGGCCCGGAGTGTCGTGGCTTCAGATACATGTGTGTAACCCCTGTGGTCTCCAAGCCCCCTCCTTCCAATTTGCGTCTTCCCTAATCAGTGCCAAATGGAGTTTTTTTTTTTTTTTCCTCTCCCCTCTCTCTTCCACAGCTTGGACGACAGAGAGAGAGAGAGAGAGAGAGAGAGAGGAAGGAAGTCATTGTATTGAATGAGAGCCTTCCATTTTTATTTTTTACACTCCTCCCCCCACCTTCCACATAAACGCTGCGACTCTTACAATTACCAACGCTTTCATGTGTCCCAGTCAGCGGTTGGTTGGGGAAGGAGGGCCAATTACTTATAATTAAGAGGTATTTGTTTGGGAGCTGCAGGGTGCTAAATTCTTCATGCATATGGCACTTTTTTTTTTTCCCCCTCATCATATTAGCAGCAGCGTGGGGCAAAAACTAACAGACTGTAGCTCACGAGTCTGTCTGTCTGCTCCGTTTCCTCTCATATCTCAGTGTGATTTTGAACATTAAAAATAAAATAAATATGTAACCAAACAGATATTCGCTCGCATGAAGCTGTCAGAGGTGCTGTTTAAAGTGCCCATGTTGGACGGAGGGGCCGAGCAGCCATTACTGCACTTTTAATCTCATTTGCACCTAATGCCACAGTAAAAGAATTCCACACTTCGCCCAGCATATGCTAGTGATTATTAATTAGTGTTTTGCCTGCATTTTAATAAGACAGAGAACCAGTAAAATTGTTCACCCTCATACCCAAGGCAAATGCCCACAATTAAAGTTTACTATGTGTTTGTTTTTCAATAGGTTTTTAATGTTCGGCTGATGCAACGGCTTGGCAGACGCACACTCGGAGCAGCTAAGAAGTTCCTCCTGCGAGATAAACAGAGCTGAGCAGCGAGTCTGAGCGGAGGAGAGCGGAGTTCAAGGGCGACGTGAACCTGTCGAGGTGAGTGGGAGGAGGGACAGAAAGGGACGGTTCATTCACCAAAATATCACTTTAAGTTAGAACCAGAAACCAATGAAACGAGAGGAAAATCGTGTCATTATGTCTTTAATAACTACAACAACAAACAAGCACTGAGAAAACAAGCTGTCTGGGACTTTAAAAAACTGAACGCTACTCCCCTCAGATGCATAAATATTACTGTATTTGTGGTGTTTTATGTAGTTAATGAGCTTTTCTTTTTTTTTTTTTTAACTACTGGATGGTTTTATGCATGATGAATACTGTCCTCTTTATTGCACCATGAGCTCACCAAGGTAAGTTCCTGCACCTTTTTTTGCAGGAGAAGCAGCTTGAATTTAAACAAAATGTTCTACTTTTAAACACAGGATGCAAAACAGCCTTTTCTCTTGTCTCTCACCTCAACCGGTTGAAAGCGTCGCCCACCCTCAGTCTGGTTTTATCGGCCGGTTCTTCCCATTAAAAGGGAGTTTTTCCTCCCTACTGTCGCCAAAAAGCTGCTCAAGGGGGACTTTCTTGATTTCTCTCGATACTATAGGTCCTGACCTTACAGTGTTGTTATATACAGAGGGACTGGAGTTCCCTGTGATGACATATGTTAGATTGGAAACTGAATTAAATCTCCCTGGCTGTCTGATAATATATGACACTTGGTTGAATTCTATATTCTAGTTTATGTGTGTTTTGCTTTTGTTGTTTTTTTAAGCAAAACATGTTTTAGTACAAGCCTTCAAGTGAAACCCATGTTGTAAAATTGCTTGTCATTTTCTGTATATTTCTCATTACTGTCCCCAGTAACTGTGTAGCTAAAGTGAAACAGTCATTAAAAAGCACCAGTTGTTGCACTGGTGGCTAACATGAACCTTCACTACAATCAACGCACTCGTTATAGTTTATTTTGACCAAATGTGCTTCCATTTTTAATCTGCAGCAAAATTAGTCTCCAAACAAATGCTGCTCACATTCATAGACATTTTTAGTACATTTTACATTCATATTTTTTCCACTATCATGGATCACTTTTCTTCATTTTTTGCTCTCCAGTATTATTCATCTTCTAAATCCTTGCATATATGCTAATAGAACATTACCTCTTTGCTATATGTGCACCACCATACCTATACTGTATTGCACTGTTTTCATCTTTTTAAAATATTTTTCTGAACACCTAGTTTTTAAAAAAAATCTTAGATTTGAAGCTGCTGGATGCTTGGATTTCCCTGAGAATAAAAAAAGTATCTATCTATCTATCTATCTATCTATCTATCTATCTATCTATCTATCTATCTATCTATCTATCTATCTATCTATCTATCTATCTATCTATCTATTGACAATAACAAGAACATCATCAGCCTCAACCTTCAAAACAGAAATACAAGAAAAGCCACACAGAATAATAATGAATACAACCATAGCTGCTGTCTTCAAAATTAGATTTTCAATTTCAAGCCTCTAAATCTATATAATTATTTTCTCCGGCTGCAAACATAGGAGCTTTTGTTGCTGCTGCTGCTGCTGCTGGTTGACGCTACAAACAGGGGGTCACTTCTTCTTCTTCTCCGCTCATCTCCAGGGGCAGCGCCATCATTCAGCTGATCAACAGAGAAGATGTCCAATTCTCCACAGTGACACTCTGCGCAGTGCTATTGTGTTGTTGTGTGCGTTCATGTGTGTGTGTGTGTGTGTGTGTGTGTGTGTGTGTGAGGGGGGTATTACTACTATAGCACTGTCATTTGGTCCTGCTGACATGGCAGAAACCCGTCTGGGTCACAGAGTCAGCTGGCACCAGAGCTAATGGGCCTGGCCTCCGTGTGCATGTGCGTGAAAGTGGACACACTAAGGTCCCGTGTGTGTGTGTGTGTGTGTGCGTGCGCGCGCATGAGTGTGTGTTTGTGAGTCCCTCCTCGGCCCCCCAGCTCTGCTCTCCGTCCACAATGAGGCTCGCTCTGTAACGTGGAGCCGCATGATGACAGGCCGATCGGCGGGAGACAATGTGCTGTAATTTGTGAGGGGCCTTGCCGCGAGAGGAATGATGGGTAATTAAGAGGAAGACACTGAGAGAAGCGGCGGGGGCTCGGTTACAGGCAACAGGCCATTGGCTGTATGTACCGACAAGCCAACAAACCCTTCTCTGGTTCTCCAATAACACGCTGCTCTCCTGCTCTGTTTAATACACTCACACACACTCCGGCTCTCTTCCTGCTGTCCCGGCTACATACTGATAACTGAGTGCATTAGGAAACATATATCAAGTTATTAATTACATAATTTAGATATCATTTCAGTTTTTTGGCAACTTCTGCTTTGTTTTCAAAATGTTTGTCCACCTTTTCTACCAGTTATGATGACATTAATACATCACTAGAACAAAGTTCAGTTGGTCGACGAACACATTCAGAGAAATGGTCAGACCAGGCAAGTTGGAAACAAACAAATACTTCATCCAAATCATGTAAAGCAGGTTCTGTTTTGTTTCTGCTCCTTCCCTCTGTAGCCAAATGCAAAGGGAATCCAAAAGAAACTCTGAATTTGTTGGGTTTCTCTATTTAAAATGTGTAAGGTCTTCCCCTTACAAGTCAAGTGTTACGAGATGACATGTTGATGCTTTATAAATAAAACTGAAGTAAACTGAATGTTATTTGGACGTAAAACTGAAAGCGAGCAAAGGAAACTATTAAGTAAAAACAAATCATGGATGCTGTACGTTGCATAGTTTGGGTTATAACCAACTTACACAGAAAGATTGTTCTTCAATTACTGTTTCAAATAATGAACATGATGTTTGTATCATCCTCACGCCGCTCATGCTTCCTTTTAGCATCGCCACCACTTTCTCATGTCACATCAAAGTGACCAATGACCAGTAACAGCAACAGCAAAAATCAGGCACGTGTTGCAAAACGCTGAAGTCGATGTGACAATTTTTGTGTGGTAGTGACAAAAATGATCAAACAAAATGCAAATCACCGTTGAATAAAATTGAAAACACATTCAGTTGCCAGTTTATTAAGTTTGCGATCGCTAAAACTGATACAACCGTCCTGCACTAATTTCCACTTTTGGTAATGACAGTTGTAATGTGCATCTGTTTTTGTTAAAACGGTTTTAGAAAGATGTTGGTTTAACTTTATTGCCATTTTTGAGGCTGCAATTTGCGGTCCAGATAAACTACAATATGTACTGGGAGGTTGTTTCGAATAGTTTGTAACCAGAAACAAGGGACAGCTGACGACGGAGTCCAACTTTGGAAATAAGGAAAAGGTCAAATAAACCTTTTTTTTTCTTTTTTTTTTTTGTCAATTTCCTTTTCAAGCTGCGAGTGACAGTCATTCAAGTAAAAATAGTGCTCTGTGTACTTCTTTACAGTAATAACATTGACCTGGAAGCCGTTATTCCTCCCTGTGGTGAGACGGTGCCAAGTCGAGGCCTTTGTAAGTGAACCTGAATGAGGATGATGACAGTGGAGGCAGTGATGTGTTATGTATCAAGTGATATGAGGCCACGTGCTCTCTGTGGAACATAAAATACACTTTTAACAGATCTGCAGGTGTGACAGCAGCGTACTGTGCGCTACTGTGGATGGCAATGAGTAACACCTGTGAACGTGAGGACACTGTCTATGTGTGTTTGTTGAAATGTGAAAACTGTGGACACATAAAAGCGTCATATTAGAGGAGACATTAATCACATGATTAAGCATTTATTTATTTTTATTTTTTTTTATTTTAACATAATGACTAGTTTTGGAAATGTTTTGCTTCAATCAGGGAAGTAATTGGTACATTGATAAAGGGAAGAACATAAGATGACTTAAGAAACCTGGAGTGTTTGCAGTTGGCTCTAAAAATTAAAAAAATAATAATATTTGCAATCAGATAGAAGAGACAAAACCTTCATGAAAGTCAAAAAAAGCAGTGATGCTGTGTTGCACTGAATTTTAAATATATATATTATCACACCCTTTGTTGAATATTCACATATAAACACTGTAGATTTTATTTTTATTTATTTTAGAATGAATTGTCAATTGCCAAGCGTGCTGTGTGACGCAGTGGCTTCGAGCATCTAAATGCAATATTGATAATCACTTCTTTTTAAACAACACATGAGGAAGCTCCAAGTAATTGGTGTGTTCCAGTCCCCGCCCCCCCTTTTTTTAATTGCAATTTATTATCCTCGAGCTCAGAAGCATCTGCTGCATTTTGTTAGAAGACTCACGGTATATCCTGTTTTTAAGGATTTTTCTCTTCAGGCAAAATTTGCTCAAAAATTTTGCACGATCACTTCAGAACTTTTTTTTGTGACAAAATATGTTTAAAAAAGCACCACAAGCATTGCACCACACAATTAATTTGTCTTGTAAGTACAAAAGCTTGTCTTCTATGAGGTATTTCTGCCTCTTTCATAGTTTCGGCAAAAACCTTTCTTTCTTCTTTCCTTTTCTTCTCATCATCAAAACCATTAACATCTATTTTTTTTTCTGCTTTTAAGCTCACTTAGAGAAATATATCCATCCACCATCTTATCATCTGCATTTGGTCAGTTAACGCCAACTTAAATCCAAACTAAATCCTTCATAACCATTTCTGACAGTGTCATAGTGATTTAAGTTGCATTTTTTCCCTTTGAAAGCAAAATCTTAAAATCAATACACAACATTTGTACCTTCTGTTTTTTATCTTAAAGCTTTTTCATAGTATATCACAAGGCTGCGGCTCTTGCACCAAAAAAAGCTGTGGTTGAAATCCAATCCATATGAAAAGAAGCATTTAGCTGTCCAGAAAATCTCAAACATTTTCTCTCTCCTTTGCATTTCTTCTCTTCCTCTCCAAACCTTTTCATCTTATGGACGTTTCACCGCATTACTACAGAGACCTTAAACCACAGGACCAAATCCTCAAGGTACGCAGCGCGAAGGCTTCGTTCCCACAGACCCAAAAACAAACTCATATCAGCCCATGTCTGCACATCTCTCCTTTACATCTCCCTCGCAGCCTGTAAATCACCAAAGCTCACTCCCGGCCTCATTAAATAAATGTGCTGGAGTCGCTGACTAATTGATAGCGTTACAATGTGAACTGCTTCATAGTGGCGCTAAATTGAAAACACCGGGAGAGGAAGACAGGGTGGATGTTGGTGGTGCAGAGAAGAAGGGAAGGGACTGTGAGGAGGGAGACGCAGAACAGAGGAAACGTTGGGAGGAGACAGAGGGAAGGAGAGGAAGAGGTTTAGATGAGGAGACAGAAGAGGAGGAGACGGGGACGAGAGGGTAAAGAGGATGCTGATCACAGCAAACATCTGGTGAGGAGCTGACAGAAACTGGCAGGTTGTTCAAGTTGGTTAACCCTTTAAAACTGCTGCTGCTACTGCTGGTATTGTCTAAAAGTAGTCTATACCATTTGAATCACAAGACTTTCACTTTCTACTTTCTAATAATGTACAATCAGGGCCAAAGCATACAGAACACAGCAGCACAAGTCTTCACCTGCTTTCTGCAATCACTTTAACTGTGTTTTCATACAAAGCTTCCTTGTTCTTAATAAGAATTTGAAAATTCTGATTTAATTGGAATATTTAAGAAACATTTCTGTTGTGACCTGTGACCCTATAAGTCTCACAAACTGAACAACTAAACATGCCATCGCCTTAGAAGCTAACCTCAAAAACCAAAGATTATTTCTCATTTCTCTCCAAACATTTTCATACAACAGTTTCCACCACGATTCTAAATATAATCACAAAACTCTTTGGTTATGCTCAAAGCTGGAGTGTGACTTTTACATCTAAATGAACGTCCACTACATTTAAGCTGTTGCCAAATGAATTTACACAATGCCAGTCGGTAAATTTCTATAAATCGCAGCATACTGGAGTTTTAATTTTGATTTCTATCACACGCTGAGTCGTTGGTACGACACGTTTCATGCCCACCAGCAATGACTGGTGTATAACTCTAGCAAAGGAGACTGATAAACTACAGCAACTAGGAGTATAGCCTAAAAACCTGGTCAACATCCGGGAAAAGAAGTTTCTGATGCGCCGAAATAAAAAAAGGAAGGATTGCTTCTGAGAAGGAAAGCTATTGCATTTGTGCAATTACTCTCATTGCCAGAAGGGAGAGACAGAAGATCCCCAGTGCAGAGGGAAATGATTGTGACAGTTACACAGCAAAAAAATAAATAAACTGTTGGCTGGTAAAGGCAGCAAGCTAGGTTAGATCTCTTAGAAAAGTTGAGGCTAGATAGAGATGGGTTGAGCATCTTATCAGCATTGGCTCTCTCTTCTACAGTGACGACCAAAGTGTCAAAATCTCCAGCAAGCAGCCCTGTAACCTGATGCTGCAGATAAAAAAAAAAAAAGGTATTACAGTAACGAGAAAAGCTGTAAGTCAGAAACACACATCAACAAGGAAACATTTTTTAAAAATATGTCAACTGGTAAAGCTGGCTGTCTTCTAAAAGATAGATAGGTTGATAACATTAGCAGTGATATTACTTTTTTTTGGTTTGTGTTACTTTTAAAACCTGAGGTAAGCACCTAATTGGCATCATCCGTCTCTCACAGTCCCCAATAAGTTGCCCTGAAAGCTCATCTGTATGTCCGTTACCCTGTGATTCAACTGATGAAACAGATCAGGTGCCTTCACAACATCTACAGCGACATATTTTTAGGCCTGGACCCAACATTCACTAGCAAATGTGAAGCAGAAAAGTAAATCAAAACTTAAAATGCCTTTTTTTTTGGCCATTAGAATTCTGACCAAATAAGTAAGGATAAACATTAAAGAGATGCATGCGTTGATTTCTTACCAAAATGGATTTCATTTCAGTTTGACTTGAGTCTGGACATGCTCTTAGAGGATTTAGACAGAGGCAGAGAGATAGAAAGACGGAGAGGTGGATGTGGAGGAGGAGGAGGGAGTGTAGTCTTTGATCTCGGTGCATGTCTGCCATGCTGTTTTCCTTCAAGGCTTCCTGGTAAGTTTCAGTAGACACCAGCGGGTCCACTCTCAGGGATCGGACACTAATGGATCAGTTAAAGGGGCCTATTCTTTATGGCCGGGCTAAGTGTTATCATCTGGGGTTAAAGACACTGACCACGGAGCAAACTCCTGCCAGATAGCCGCTCCTCTGGGGGATTACTGTAGGCCCTTTGCCAAAGCAAGGAGCCAATTGAGAGAAAGTGGTTCCCATTCTTTGTTTTGTTTTGGTTCATTTATCTCACTTAGATCTCTCTCTTCATCTCATTTTTCTCTTTCTCCCTCCTCTCCCCTTTGTTTCTTTTCACTTTCCTCTTGTTCTCTCTGCAGACACACATCAGGGAATACCTCTCTAAAGCCCCCCGAATGCTGTTTGAAACCATTTGTCAGCCGCGCAAGACAGAAAGCTGACGATGGATTCCAGAGGTTGAGGTGACCCCTTTCATACAGCGGTTTATCCGTGGGACCTGTCAGGGCCGACTGGTTCAAATATGATGCAGGGCCCGTCAGATAAGGATCACAAAGACAGAAACGTGCCTCCTAAAGTGATCATTCTCCGCCTGCGTTTTGGTGTAATGAGCGAGCCGAGCGCTGGATTGACAGCTCATTGACTCCCTCTAATTGAATGTGATAGCTTCAGTCATTAAGTTAATTGGCAGCTGGTTTTGATCACGACCTGTCACACTCACTCAAAGATTTTATGGCATAATTTTTGGAGTCAATCGCAAAAAAAAAAAGAAGCTCTGTCTCACGGCGAATACCAGGTCTGTGAGAAAAGGCTGGACTTTTCACTTGTGTCTTTTCATCACGTCACGTTAGCAGCATGTGTTGTGCCAAAGTGTTGCTTCTGACGTAAAAGTAACACAGATTCACAGTCTGTGGTCCAGGTAAAGGGAAACTGAAAGTCTTTGTTAAGTTTTTCAAATGTTGTCCATCAGCTGTATGAGTTTCCTGTTTGCATGTAAACTGCAATTTGAGTTTTAGTTTTGCTATAAAATTTTCACCAGGAAAGTAGAAAAAAAGAGTGAAAAACTTTGGCAATTTTCACTCAGAAAGTTTGGCTGATATTTCTCTTCATGGCAATGTTGTAATCCTATTAATCACCTGTAGATGAAGCTGATATCATTGATCCGTATGAACCATAAACTTGCATGTTTTCCATAAACTAAAAAAAACATCCATCACAGATGCACTCAGTGACAAGATATTTCATTCTAATGAACGTAATTTTTTATACACCATCTTCCTATAAACATTCACGAGAATCCCCAACGTGTATTAATTCACGACTGAAAATAGTCCCCCAGAAAAGCACAGTTACTCCTGTTTGAGTAACAAATTCAGAAACTACAGCTCCCACCTTTTTTAATGTATCACTGAGCCTTTTAAAACGTGACCCTGCAGGATATAGTTGTGAGATAGTTTTAAATGTAGCAGGAATTAACAAGAACTAGAGGGAAAACTTGTCCAAAAAGAAAAAACATCGAAAAAAAATCAGAGTATTCCCAGCCTTATCCATTAATAACGAAATGCCACAAGAACCATGTTCCCGTAACACATTTTTTTTATGGTTCATTAGAAAAAAGTTAATGGAAACGGCAAAATTAAAAATCTAAATTACACTTGCTTGAGTTGGTTTTGGATCTTTTTCGTAAAGAGAATTTGGAAAAAGTGATGCAGCAACGATTTGACTTACGATTGATCAGCTGCTTCCAGTGAAACATGGACGATACCAGCAGACATTAAGTCAAAATTATAGCATTCCTGATTAGAAAACAGTTCCTGAACACTACTCTCTATTCTTTCTTTCGTAGATAGCTAAAGTTTTGTTAGTATCTTCTTCAACTTTTTTTTTTTAAGTAGCTGGTAAATGATTGGTTTTGTTGCTGGCTTCTTCTACTCTGTTTATTACAGTCATGTGTAGCCTACAGCGCCACCTTCTGACAAGACTATGCAACCTGGTTTATTTGATCCAAAGCAGTTGGTGGAAACAAGACAAATTCACATTTCCTTTCAACAACATTTCAAGTTACAAGTTTGCTTTAAAAATTTTTGACAATTATACGGAAGCTCAACTAGTGACACTATAGCAAAGCAGCAGATTGTACAATTGTACTGCTACAAAAAGATAGGATGAAATAAAATAAGATAAACCTTGTTGATCCTTCACTGGGGAGATTCACACAGTGCAACAGCTACACACAAATGAAGCACAGTAAGAAAGAGGGAAGGAAATACAAAGGTACAAGAAGGATTCAATAAAAAAGGTTAAAAAAAAAAACAAAAGGAAAAAGTGATACTCTGAACAAAAACAGGGAAACAGATTTGTAAATTAAAGGGATGATTTAATCACATGACAAAAATATAATCTACTTTGTAATAAATTGCTGTAAAAATAAAGTTAGATTATAATAGTAATGTACCATTTTTTTTTTAATACAGCTAAATCCTGGAAAATCTGATCCTTAAGAAATGATGATGTTGAATATTTTAACAATAATTACAATATTCAAATCAAAAAGAAACTAAATTCCATTCAGCAGAAAGCTCTTTTCCACTGGATACCTTACCACCTGTTGATTTTGGTCAACCACTGCCTGAAGGTAAAGTTGCTTCTAAGAGCAGTTTTTTTTCCTCCGCTTGTCTGAAGTAAGATCCTCTGATGCACTGAAAACAAAACTTAGTCACGCTGGCTTTTCTCTACCACTGTTCCTGTTCCGTCTGTCAATCAGAGAGCGTTGCCGTCTGAAGTCGAGAGGGATCGTCTTATACGCCAAAACATCTCAGTCGAGTTAGAAGTGGGGACCTGTTGTAAAATAGCCAATAACACGTGTTTCAAATTGGCCATTGGTTATAGATTGGTTTACAAGGCTGGCTGGTTATCGGCCCAGTGGCATTTCCCCGTGTTGATAAAGCACCAGGGAGTTGTGGGTCAATTAGTTTGCCAGAGCAGAAATTCCTGCAGACAGCCAATTAAAGCTCCTGGCCTGTAGTCATGAAGCACGCTCTTCCTGTTGACGGCTCACGCAGTTATTCTGAGCCCCCGGCAGCTCCTCGCTCTGCCAGTGTAAAACCTTATTCTAAGTCCAGTGCTATTATGAGAGCGCTTTAGGAGATCTCCATAGTTAGCTGAAATTACTTTGAGAAAAAAGTCAAAGCATGTGTGTTTATGAGCAGCCTGCAGACAGTACAATGCAGTGATTGAGCTCCTTTATTTTGTGCTTTTAAGTCACTGGAAGTGTATGCACGAAGATAAACAGAACATATAAAGAAATAAACAAAATCAAATGGGGTTGCAACAAGTTCATGCGTTCAAAGGAGCATTGTGTGCGGGGGGATGATTGGAGTGAAGGCCAGAGTGGTGCAAAAAGACGACAGGAGATGATTGCAGGGAATCAGTTTTCCATTCTGCTCTGGCTTTTCTTTGTCACAATGGCCTCGGAGAGCAAACCTATCTTCTGCAACGAGGAAGATAAACTTTTAATTTTTTTTCCATTTGCTTTTTTGGAGTGAAAAAAAAAAAATAGAGGCTCTCTGTCACAAGCTTTTATTATGAGGCCTTTTGTTCAGGCTGCAAACTGTTGTTTTTGTGACGTGACGCAAACCGAGTGTAACGGTAAACATTGGTCCGTTGTGGGATGTCGGCGGAGGTTTTGGAGATCATTGGAGTTCTTTGTGAAGGGCAAGAAGAGCAGCAGCTGAGTCACAGAACGTCCAAGTAGCGACAGGCTTTTTTTTTCTCTGCAGTTATTTTGTTTTAATCATAGCAAAAGCTTGGGGGGGAGAAAAAAAACCCTGTAACTGTGCTTTTTAGTCCACATTTTACCATCACCAATTCTGCAGAAAGTGTAAAACTTCAAAGATGAACCGTATAATGTGATCAGACTCAGTCACACACCATATGAGCAGCATGTCAGTCTGTCTGTGTGCCAGGGGCCTCAAATAAAAGAAGGGATCGCTATCATCCCTGCAGCTACGACTACATACACAACCACTTATGATCACTTATAACTAGTCCTTGGACACGGCGGGCGTCAGCTGATCCACGCCGACAGGCACAAGAAGCGGCAACCCGGGAGACTAGCCCTTTAAAACCCAATTATCCCGTGGAGCCGGTGTCCTTTCAAAGGCCAACAGTAGAAGATGTTGGCCCCCGATAAGGGACACATGTGTTCCATCACACTTAATTGAAGCAGGGTTTCCTGAAAAAGAAACAACCCTGCAGCAATATGACAAAACAAACAGATTTAAGGACATAACAACTGTATTTGTAATAGGAACGTTTTTCATGGTGCATGGAAATTGCTTTTTGTGGGGCGTATATCTTTTTTAGAAAGACCTTTTCTCATAGTCTAGCACAGCATGATGAGTGTGTGCGAGCGTATTTCTACTTCTTTTTTTTTTTTTTTTTTTTACTGGACATCATTCTGTCTTGGAGAGCGCACCATGACGATAGGTTTCCAAACCTTCCCAAATTTGATTACAGGTCTGCAAAAACCTCAAACAATGCCGTGGCAAGCATGTCACATACGGTCACAAGCCAAAGTCCTTCTCTGCTTTATTTTTCCTTCTCTCTCTCTCTCTCTTCTCTTTCTTTTCATCCTTATGATCTGAAGTTAAGAATAAAGATGTAAGTCATGTGTTTTAACAGAAAACACGCAAAACAAATTTACAGAAAAGACAAAAAAAAAGAGAGAGTTAAGCTGCACTGGAGGAAAACATGGATTCTGATTTATGTGTAATGTCAACACAAAAAAAAAGCTGCATATTGTGGCTTTAATTTTGGGAAACGTTAGAGCAGCAGGAGCAAATCCATGTTTAGAAATGTTATCATCTTTTTGTGCATTTAAAACTGTGTACTTAGAAATCATTTGAAGGAAGGAAAGTGAGAAAAGAAGGACTGGTGTCAAACATTCTGAAGTATTTGTCTTCACGTGTCATTTGCAAAAATGAAATACAGAAGTCTTCTGTGTCTGGCTTCACCGTGTTGCTGCCCGGTCTATTCCCATCATCTGTAGGATGTACTTTGCATTTACAATTTCTCATTTACAGGGATATTATTACCTCTCTGGCACGGAGCCCCGTTTTTGGAATCCGTCCCTTTAATGTTAAATCATGTGGACATTAAAGTCTTTCCTTGACTTACAAGACATGACATGTCTGGAAACATACAACCCAGGTCAAAGATGGAGCTCATTAAAGGATTGCACACGACCACAAATTCACTGAGAGAAAAGAGGATAAAGAGAAAAAAATGTTTAGTTAAGTCAGACTTCAGTCAATCGGGGGGAAGCTCGGCTTTGTAACTGGCCGCTGGAGATGAGAGACAAAGACAGTTTTGTGCAGACGGCTCGGCGAGGCTCCCCTGTCTTACTCAGTTTATCACAGGAAAATTGTGTTTGTTATCGACAATGGCTTTTAACAAGCACCACAAGCAACGAGGGGATATGACTATGAGGAGATAAAACCGCAAAATAATGCACTGTGTACTTTCCTCCCTCTGATGTTAAATGAAGACCACGTTTTTTAAAAAGGTCAGATATGATTAAAAGCCGGTGCAGCTATTTGATCACAAACTGTTTTCTGCTGCTCACGCTGATGGAATATTAACTGTTTTCTTGTCTTTTAATCAAGAAAATCTTCCTTTTTAACCCCCTCATGGCTCAGGTATTCATACTCCAGCTTCAATTGTTGCTAAACAAACTAATCCAAAACACATATAATACACACCAGTCAGCCAGCAAGTCTCACCTACAGAGTACAAAGATGTCTCAAATTGACTTGTTTTAGCATCTAGAGCCAACAGTCAGCCGGGGATAATTACAGCTAACTATTTGTCTCATTAACTGCAGTTTGTATCCCATTAAACCAAGCCAGGGAGACACTTAATGACCCCACAGACGAGCAAATTACAGAGTTAATATTGCAAACTTTAATTAGACTTTACTAGCTGCTTTCAGATTTGGAAAGTTATTTTAAAGTCTCATTTTCCCAAAGAAATCCAACAAGACAGGGCTGCAGCTCCTCGAGACAACTTTACACATCCCATAACTGGTCAATGATCCCATTCGCTTCGTTTGGAGAGCGCTTTCCCCCCCTCTTCTTCTTCTGAATTGCCCAACATCATGATGCAATTTGGGTTTTTAATCACCACTTTAGCAGTTACAGCGCGGCTGTCCGATTTCCTGCAACAAAAGTGTGTAGTGCCATTAGTGCGAGTAATTCCACACAGCAGGCCTCCAGTTGTGGATGTGATCGGAGCAGAAGAAAACAACAAGCTTCACAATGGAAAACCTGAGCTAATGTCCTCGATCGTCCCACCTTGTTGTGGTTGTTTTCTGGGGCAATTACATTCTTTTGACGTTATGGGGGGAGAAATACCCGCAGATGGGATATAATCCTTTGGCTCTGTTGTTCGGCGCAGTGTGTGTGTGTGTGTGTGTGTGTGTGTGTGTGTGTTTATGCAGACTGGTTTTCAGGTGTGTTTAGTGTTATACTGTGTCATACTGAAATGTGTGTCCCTTAAGATTTGCCTAAATGGATCTGGAGGAGCGCCGGGAAGTTATTGCAAGGTCAGTGGTGAGTCATGGAGCTGATGGCAGACCACTGGGGAGTGTGGTGCAGCGCTGGGATACTTTGCTACTGTGTCATTGTTACATTAAGAGATGTCAAGGTCTGACTTTTTAAGCACTTCTACAAAGAATCCCCCTTGTCTCCCCTGCGCGCTGGCCGGCTCAAGCCATTTTGCGGGCAGAATCGCATCTATAGTTAAGTGTATTTTTACATATACCCGGTGCCATATGCCTGACAACGAGGAGGCTAACCTCACCGTCGCGGCCTGCTCCACATTTCAGCCCCGACGCAAGAAGTCAAACAAGCAAAGCCACGCAGCGGGTCAGATATTGAAAATCGTGCACTTATAGAGCCGAAAAGCAAAACAGCGAGAATTCTTGTCCTGTTTTAAACTTTGTCTTATATAAACGAAGCCGGGGCCAGGGTGATATCTGATAAAATAGATCAGAATTACATTATTGGCTTTTATAGCCCACTGAAAACATAGCCCAAAGGTATGCTATTTGGCAGAGAGCAGCTCGTAATATGTCTAAGAATTGTTACCATCTGGCTTGACTGCAGGGAATGCTTCTCTCTTAAAAACCTCAAAGTCAAAATGATACAAGTAAAACGCAGCATTCATAACCAGGTTGGCTTTTTATGGATGCCTGTCCACATTGATTTGGCTCCACCGTGTCTTGAAGATAACTTGTGCTATTTAGAGGTAATCATGTCTCCTTCTAAAAGTGGACTGCGCCGTCTCTGTGATGCTGAAGTGTGACAATTCCTGCTTTAAGGAGGCAGAATTTGCTGTTTTTTATTCTCAAAAGCGACTCCCAGTAATCCTCTTTAGTTACAACATGCTGTAAAGATAAGAAAAAGAACAGAGCACCGATACAGGCCTCCAAACACAAAACCATACAATATGCAACCCTTCTGCCTGGACACGAAAATGCTATCCCCTGACATTTTAACCTTTTTTTTTTTCCCCCGTGAGCTACACCCTTCTAATCGCACTCCTGTACACAGTTTCAGCCCTCCATTACCTTATTATGAGATTACAATGTCAATGCGGTCAGAATTGTGACAATTACAGTAAGTGGTGGAGTAATTTTCGGCATTAAATGGGGTCTTTGTGCGCTATGTTGCCGTATATTTCCGCGGCCTGTCATGGGTTGAAAGGAGGCGAGTCCGACACATTCTCATACGTACAATGAGGTGAGCAGGTATAAGGATGCGTGTGTGTGTGTTTACGTGCGGGAGTGTATAAGTTACTCATTCATATTAGCAAACACACATGCAGAGTCGCACTGACAAGCTGCCGTGGAGCAGGAATGCATGTGAGTGTGTGCGTGAGGCCTGTGGCATATGAAACATGAGTCCCTGTTTAGCAGTGTGAACCGTGGGGGGGAGTGAAGGGGGGGAGGCTGTTTTCTCAATGCCTCCTTGACCTGTCACTATTGATGATGTGTGCGCGGTTGGTGTATGCGTGTGCATGTGAGTGTGTGAGAATCCAGCAGACATCTATTGGGGGGGGGGGAACAGCCATCCCTTCCCTTCCTCCTCCCCCCCCGCTGCCGATATCCTCTCATGCCACCCCTCCCTCCCCACCTCTCTCCTCCCCTCTCCTGGCGCCCTGGTATGAGAGAGAAAGCTGTTGTTAATAAAAAGTTTTCAAAGAATGGGATGAAAAGGGAGGTGAAATTGAGCGGCCCTGGCCGTATTATTTCTTCTCCGTATGGGAGCTGGCCTCTCGCGGTCTCTCCGACGCTCTCGGACCGGGAGGGGGTCGCTAGCTCGGTGACCATTACTGCCCCGGGGCCAAAGCAAATGATTTGCCTCTCTGAGGCTTCAAAGGGGAGCAATTACACTTAAGTAACCAAATGAATAGATAGCCCAGCTTGGCAGCAGTTTGGGGGAAACAGTGGAGGCCTTTGAGGGAAGAGGCACCACACCTTAGGAGTAATATGTAACAGCTCGCATCTCGGAGAGGAGGGAGGGAAAAAAAAAAGATGAAAAAAATAAACAAGTGAATATTCTGCCACTGAATTCAGAAGAAAGAAGGTGCTGAGACCTGCCCAAACCAAAACAACAACATCATTTAGAGTGGTTTACCAAGCCGGCCGATAGTTTTTAAAGTAATTGTTGCTTTGCAGAAATAAAGAGCCGACCGTTGGCCACTTTGGCTGGAATATCCCATAAACACATCTTGTATGCAGCATCATATCGTGGCAAATTTGGGAGAAATTAGATAAGAAAATGGTCTTTTGTTGCTGTTGTTCTTTAAGTGTGCTGTATCTATTTCCCCTGATTTGTTTCTGTAAGTCGTTTATCTGAAATAAGCCTCAGAAAAGGTCCCGTCTCTTTGCCGCAGACAGAGCGTGTTTTGCATGATGCTTGTTTGTTTATGGGTGTTGCAATTAGCATACAGGCAAACATCAGGAAGACTTGTGTCCAAATGTGCCCGAGAAGACGACACTAAAACAAGATATAAATCATCCGGGTGCCGAATCCAACTGCGTGTGTTGCACAATGAATAACATTAATTGCAATCTTGAGAGCCATGAATTGCAGTTGTGTGAGTGGTACACACATAAAGTAAGCCTTCCCCTCTGATAAAAGACTTGAAAAAAGGCCCTATTGAGTGAAGTGGAGACTGGGAGTTTGGTAGGGGAGCTCACCTGTGGAGAGGAGTCTATAGCTGCATAGAAGGCCCAACAGCTGCCAGGGTTGTAAGTCTAGGCACCTAGCAGAGCCGCAGAATGGGAAATGCAAGAAGCTCTTTCAATGCACTGCCACTTAGTAACAGAAGGCATGTGCCAAACTTGCAGAATGAGAATGAAAACTCCCCCTTCGGAGTTCACTAAATATCAGCAGCGACTCTCTTTTTATCCCCTCCCCTCTTCTCCCCCCTCCTCCCTTTTCTCTTTTCTCCTTCTCCTTTAGTCTATTATAATTCCTCCATAAGAGAACAATGGTTGACTGAAAGACCCCCAAACCACAGAGATATACCAACAATCGGCAAGGAGAAGGAAAAAGGGGGGACTCGGCTGAAGTGTGGAAGCCATCAATTACTGAGGGCCTAAAGTTAACATCCCAGCAGGATATGTGCATTAGAATGCAGATATAAGCAGGCTATGGGCAGCAGATGCCAAGCGGAGCGGTCAAAAGAGCATCTCCGAACTCATAGGAGGACATATGCAATGTGGGAGACTCTCGCCTCCGACGCCTCGCCTTGGAATCTACAGAAGAATAGAAAATTAAATTGAATGATGATTGTAGTAGTGGCTCAAAAGGGGCCATTGTGTGGAACTAACTGGAATTATGGGTTTGAAATGTGACAAACAACTGACATCGCGCATAATGGATGCCAGTGCACATGGCTGTGGTGCAGTCTCAATAAATCTCACACATCAGCAGCGAGATTGGACCGCTGCAACAAGTGGTGCTCCTTCCTCCGAGCTCCAGTCGGGTCAAAAAAACGCACCGTGATTCCTCCACATGGACCGCTCTAACAGGATTTTCCCCCCCTCTTCACCGCATCTCTCTATTCTGGCTGCTCAGCAAGACTCAGCCCTCCAGGCTTCCTTGCGCTGCTAATTTACACTAGCCTGCAGGCTACCTTCACAGTCAGGACAGTGCAATTGTATTTTCAGGCTCATTAAGCAATAGCACGAAAAAGAAGGGGGGGGGAGCTCTTACCCCCCATCTACTTTCCCGTCCACGCTCTGTTCAACAGGAGAGGGAAAACAGGGGGGAGTACAGATGAGATAAAAGAAATGGAGTAAAATTATAGTTGTGAGGCTCTATCAGGTTGTTTGTGTTTACTACATCAGTTTGTTTGGGAGCTGAGGAGGAGGAGGAGGAGGAGGAGGAGAGCCTGCACAGTCGCTGCTCTCGGATCTTCTGAGAACCAATCCGGCTGCTCGGTAGCAGCCCTATTCAGGATCGACCCATGCTTGTTTATTTGAAAGAGACCCCGCTTTTTTAACTTCCCACCCTCTCCATTGTTCCACTTCTCATGGGGAGGACTTTGAAATTGTAATCTCAGGATATTCAAACACACACATTTGTTCTGACCTTTGGTGCCTGCAATAACATTATTACTCCGAGACAAGCGGTGCCAGCTCGGATCCGTGTGTATTCAGCAACATTTTTATTGACTCATAAAGATTTTTTTAAATATATAATCAGGGTTTGGGTAAAAGAGTGATAAACATAATTGTCTTTAAAATAATTAAAGGAGGAATCTTAACTCAAATACGGGGAAAGATTCGGTTGTTTGAATTGCAAAGAAAATGATCATTGACTGCCAGGAAGGAGTTCCTGCAAGAAATCGACTTTTTCACTGAAGTTATTATAGAACTGATAAATCATTGCAGCTGGAAAACAATTGTGAGATTTTTTTTTAAAGCACATTTTTATTCCTAAGCTTGTTATATATATATATATAAAATTTTCCTTTTTTTGGGGTCATTTTTATGATTCTTATTTTCTTAAGCGATAAAATATAATCTACAAATTTATCCATCTTTTAGTATAATTAGTATAACCTTTTAGTATCATCTGACTGTATGAGTTCTGGAAATTTAACTGCTTTCAGCCATAAATAGTGAATGATCATCTCAGTTAGAGTCATATCAAGTTCTATAATGACACGAAACAAACTAATTGTTTGGAGGAGTTATTCTCCTTCACCTCTTTAAATATCAGCTAATACTTTTTTTATTACGTAAAAGAGAAAAATATAATATATACCAAATTGCTGTAATTTATACAATAGTTACTGGTTTTGGCCTTGCTGTGGATTTGAAGCCAGCAGTAAAAGAGAAAATTGATGCTGCTGCCTTGGTTTCTTTCTTTCTTTCTTTCTTTTTTTTTCTTCTTCTTCCTCAGATATACTGCATCACAGCTTTGGCTGCTAAGAGCGTATGAGATTGTGGTGACATTCTTCGGTTTGTGAATGAGACCACAGAGTAGCCACACAAAGTTCCTCGTCCCCAGCGCTCAACCTAACTCGCCCACTCGCATTGTCTCGAGACTTTCCTCAAGAA
Source organism: Stegastes partitus (assembly GCF_000690725.1). NCBI lineage: Eukaryota > Metazoa > Chordata > Actinopteri > Pomacentridae > Stegastes > Stegastes partitus. Next base: position 72,329 of record NW_007578980.1, read on the forward strand.
TGTGGATTTCTATGGCCGATGGCAAGCCAGATGAAATTGCCAATGCATTGTCACCTCTCGCGGTTTTTCTCCTTAACAATCTCTATTGGCGATAGAGTTCAAGAGGAACCCTCTCAATGAAAACATCTGTTTTTTGGAGATACTGGAGCGGTAGACGGTGTTAAACAAACAAACAAAAAAATCTATGCAGTATCAGCATACGAGGAGACATTATTTAAAATTAACTTCCCACCACTGCTGACGAATGAGAGCTGCCCTGTCGTGTTTGAGTCAAAAAAAAAAAAAAGAGCAGCCATAACACCGCAGGACACTCCATCACCCTGATTGCTTTTTTATGGCCCCAAAAAGAAGCCATGATGAACGCAATTTGCTTCCTTTACTTTAGCACGGCAAGAATATTTCCCTCATTACCCAACGTTCAAACGCGGGGCACTCCGATGCCACAAGAGGAAGTGGCTTTGGCAGAAAATGTCAAACCGACGTTTAAGTGCAGGATTGAAGCCAGTCTGATGTGGACTGGATCAACTTGTTAAGTCAAATGAAAGGTCAAAGATATTTTCCACTGCAGTGAGCAACACAAATAACTGCTACTTTAAACTGCCTGGTAAACACAGAGTGCCGTGCTGGTCACCTTATGTGAGGAACAAATTGAAATGTATACAGTTACCTCTTGCTTCATGCAGAAATGATGACTACATTTCCCGTTTGAATATTCCTTTCTTACACCTAACGTCCGCTTACTTCAGGTGAAGAACTGTGTGCGACTTCGGCACAATAATCCACTTTTCACCTGCCACTTTCAGACAAGGGAAGTGACAGTAAAGCGGGAGTGAAGTGCTGTGGTGTCGCTCAGAGTAGCTCTCACTTGTCCCCATCGACGCTCTGTCATGTCAGCAAAGTGTCCATCTCTTTGAGGCCTGTAGCTACAGGTCTTTGTGTCGCCTTTGACACATCTCACAGGGATTGGGTTCCACAGCCCACTCACTCCTCTAAATGATGTGTTTGTTTGTCAGAGGGCCTGTCTGCAGTGGGAGAATCCACATATTGTTGATGGAAGACCAACATCAGCTCACCTGGAATCATAAAAAGCTGAAGGAAAACGCATTCAGTTTTGGTTTCTGGGTGTCTTTGAGCAGAAATGACATGAGAATCTTTTCTCTAATAGCTTATCGTGCCACTACTTGGCCCCCTTTACACTTTCTAACCTGGATAAACGGTTTCATCGAAGCATGAGAGTATTGGAAATGGCCCTGCACATGCATGTGAGAAAAAAGAAAAAAGTTTTCATTTCTGGTGCCAGCTGAGGGGAAAGTGCTTCCCATCGTGCTCGCATCGACCTTGAAGAGCAGATCTGCTTTCAAACTCACTAACACCTTCTGACACAGTTCACTCGCCTGCATGCTGTTACAGAAATGTCTTTTGTGGCAGGGGAGAGGGAGGCCCAGAGCTAAATACACTGGACCGAAACACCAGGGGAGGAGAGGTAACTGCGCTCCTCGTGTAGATTTATCTCTGGGTGTACCTGTATCGGATGAATCTCAATATGAGTCCGTGCACTCTGCGGCCCCCGACTCTCATCCCCTTCTTGCACGACAGTATGGAGATGAGATAGAGCAAAGGGGTGCGCATTCATTGGGGTTTAAACACAAACCAGCTGGGTGACGAGAGGCGTGTGAGGAGACAGAGGGTCGGTTTTGTCAGATAGGAAATGAAGGAGCCGGACTCAACATCGGGATTCACTCAAGTCGAATCCTCAACCAACAAAAAAAAAAGTCGTGCCCCTCACCTGATGAGAGGTAAATTGCCCTTTGCACCTGAAGGCTTTCAAGAGGGCCAAACATCGGTGATCTCAATAAAGAATTTTGTCAATCACACAACTGTTTGTCCCCCAGTTGCATGAGAGTCATGCTCAGTCATATGAGATACAGCTGTAAAGCACAACCAATTACTTGTGGCTCCTGAACAAGGCGAGTCAAATAGGTGAATTATTCATTGTTTCACCCAGTTAGGCGATTAATCATGAAGGGGGCGAGTAAAGCAATTTGGCGAAGAAGTTCTCAGTCCATCCCCTCGCTAATCCGCCTCCTGTGTATCCGATAGCGTTGATGACTGTGGCGTTCTCAGTGGGGTCTTGTGTTGGGTTAGAGGCCACAGTGTGCTGCTGACACATTTAATGGGATCTCAGCTTGTCGAGAGAGAAGTATTTAGATGATAAACTTCGCTAAATTTGAGGAGGTTTGGATGTCTTGTTGCAAGGCTGTGTGTGTCGTGCAAAGAACATGGACGCAGATAAAAGCACATTTGCTCAAGTAGATGAACAATTTAGACGTTTCGTGCTTTTTTGGGTGCTTTGTTTGCAGAATGGGTCTCTAAAATTATGATTTATTATAGATCTAACTGTTTGATAATTAAAATTGTCTCCACCAACTACACTGGTGAAAGCTGCCTATTGGCTCATGCAGCTGGAATAATTGTATTAATGTATTAACTATGATAATGTAACGCTCAAAATGAGGTCTTTATGCAGCTATTTTTGACACTTTAACAGATAATATGGAGGACTCTTACTTGAAACTGATTTTAAACTGTGGTTTACACTTGAAGTCAAAGGATCTGCACACTGACTGACTTCATGAGCTTTCAGAAAGTCAAAAAATGTCAGAAAAATGACCTGCAGTCATTCCAGCAGCACATCATTTACAAATTCTGCACAGTAACGGAATATCTGGGGGAAAATCACATGATTTTTCACAATTAACATAATTACAACTGATTACTTTTTACCTTTATGCATTCTTTTCTGCTCTTGTTCTGAATCCATAACTTCTTTATGGGGTGTTATTGCTGCTGCAGATGTTATAATCACATAATAAAAATCCTTCCAAATGAATTAAAATAAATGTCATCAGCTTTAGCCATAGACGTGAAACAGTTAACTGTCAGCGCCTGCTTCCTCCTTCCAGCTCCACGCAGCGGACTATGAATTATTTGGAGGACAATTGGTTAAGTGGAGTTAACCGTTGCCTTTTCTCCCCGAGGTATCTTCCTTTTTGATCCTGCCGAGCCTGGCGCCTCGCAAAACACAACTTGTCTGGCTTATTAAATAGTATGACCTGGAGAAAAGAAAAACGCCTGTTGCTTCTCAACTGAGGCCATTGTGAAGGAGAAGAGCTCATGACAGGCCTTAAATTGCTGTAATGCTGTGTGACCAACAGTCATACCTAATCAATTTCTATCCTGGCTGCGCACGTTTTCCTATCTGATGTGGTTTTCTTTGTCGCTGATTTGCTCGTTTTAATCTTTAGTCATTTATTCCTAATTACTTGCACTGTTTATTTACTTACAAATAAAGTCCCTGAGTTGTATTTTATTATGTGAATTAACCACTTTTGTTGTTTTCTCTCCTCTTTTCTAGAAGTATATCTTTGATATTGGCATGTGACTCCTCAGTTCCTGCTCAGCTTTACAGTAGGACAGCAATTCAAGGGACGGAACCGATGGAAGTGCCCCGCTAATGGATGTAAATGGTCAAGAGAGTCCTCCCCACTGGTTAATTGCGCTAAAATTGGTCTAAGCTACTTTGTGAGAGCCATCAATGGCCCCGCACCGCATGGGGTCTGTATGATTAACGTCTCCTTCCTTTCAAAGGCCTCTTGATGTTCCCCTTGGAAGGCAACGGGCCAATCAAAACCACACTCAGAGACGTCACAGGGCCAACTCCAGGAGCTGATTGGTGGGAGCAGGTAGGGGGAACAGCCTCTGTCCTTTTATAGACGATCCCGTCCAGCGCGTAAAAGCTACTGGGCACCGCTGACAGCGCAAAGACGCACATTGGACACTGTACACTTCAGCCACACGATTCCTCTGAACCGGCCACACGGAGGTGCATGGCCCCATCCCCTTGTATCATGATGAATCCTGCGCAGGGGTCGCCGTCCCAAGACGCCAAACAGCTTCATCAAAAGGAGGAGACGGATACGGAGGGCGAGGAGCTTCAGCCCAAAGACATGACAACCGAGAAAGGATACAAACTCCAGCGGAGCAGCCTTCCGTTTAGCGTCGAGTCGCTGATTTCCAAGAAGACCACCTGTCGGACTTCTTACTCGCCCGCAGATTTAACTCTGGTGCTGCCGAAGCCCGTGGCCGGGCAGGGCGCGCAGTTCTCTCCAAGGACTTTTTACGCGGAGAGGAAGACTTCCGCGGAGAGCTCGCAGGGTGTTTCCAGTAGTTCCAGCGAGGACAGTCCGCAGTTTTGTGAGAAAGATCAGAGCACTTGGTTCCAGACGTCCTCCTTCTCTACACCTCCTCGTAAGTCCGTCTCTCCGCTGTTATCAGGCATACGAATACACTGCACTTATTCCTTTTTTCTTCTGTCTGTGATCAAGGCTGAAAGAACAAAAAGTTAAACGATAACTTGAGTTTACTGTAATATCAATATTATCTTACATCGCTATGGACTGTGCGTAAAATTGGCTTTTACGCACTTATGTTGTGCCTTTTCCTACAAACAGCCAATTAATTACGGTATTCTGTGCCACTTAGCTTGTGAGCCACTTATTTGGCTTTTGCACTGGTTCTTTGTCTTATTTGTTCTTACATTCTTGTGTACTTATTAATATAATTATACAGAAATAGCATATACGCGTTGAAATTAAAATATGGATGGGTAATACGCGACTACACCTTAAAATCCATATTTGTAGGACGCAACGTAATTATTTTGTAGAGACAGAAGGTTAATTTGTCACTATTAAATGTGTTAAAACCCGTTTACGAGTCTGTGTTTTTGGGTGTATTAAGTTTGTGTTTACACTAAAGTTCATGTGTTCACCTGCTCCAACAATCCAGCATCAATTAAAGCTTCAATTTAATGTAACATTTTGTTTTTCTCCTTTGCAATCTTTCTGTAACAGGGAGCTCAAGTCCAACTCAGTGTACTTTAAGGAAACACAAAAACAACAGGAAACCTCGCACGCCCTTCACTACCTCCCAGCTGCTGGCGCTGGAGCGCAAGTTTCGCCAGAAGCAGTACCTCTCCATCGCCGAGAGAGCCGAGTTCTCCAACTCGCTCAACCTGACGGAGACTCAGGTCAAAATTTGGTTTCAGAACAGGAGGGCCAAAGCCAAGAGACTGCAAGAGGCCGAGCTGGAAAAGTTTAAACTGGCCTCCAAGCCCGTCCTGCCCGCCTTCGCCCTGCCTTTCCCCCTCGGAGCGCACATGGGCTCTCCAACGTGGGGCCAGACGAACGCGTTCCCGAGGCCCAGTCTGCCGGTCCCAGGACTGTTCAGTGGACCCGTCACTTATGGGATGTACTATTTGTCTTAGTATTCCTGTGCGTGTGTGTGTGAGAGACTCTGATCATGGTTGCAATACACTTATAAATGAGGATGATGCCTCTTGTAGCCCACAACTCGGGAAAAAAAAGTCCTTTGTGTTTTCAATTTGGAGTTTAGATTTTCTATAAACTCTAATTTGGAGTTAAGATTTCCTCCAAAACTTCAATTAGGAGTTTCGAATTTCTCTATACTCCAAAAGTGAAGACATTTATAAACGTGGGTTGAGATTATGTTGTGTAAATGTGTGCGTAATTGAAGTGCGCTCACTTGCTCTCCTCATTTCTGTCCAGTTCTGTGGATTGTGGATTCACAGGGCGAAATTACTTCTCCAAAAGTAAATAGCAGGTTTCTAAATGACATGCCTTAAACACTCAATTTCCCTCCATCCATAGTGCTCCGCGGTGGTTTGCAAAATTGGACATTTAAAAGTGTCCGGACATGAAGGCAATAATCCACTGAAGCGGAGGAAGAATCCTTTAAAGCAACAGAAAAGTACTTAATCGGTGCCTTAAGACCAAGCAGTGTCTTTATTATCACTTGAAGTATTTCTCCTAATCCAGCATTGACTGTTTTCTGTAATTCTCGGGTAAAAAACAACAACACTGCAGTTTGAATGCGTTGCCGTATTCATGTTTCCTCACAGCAGTTCGATTTCTATATTTTGTAAAAATAAAAAAAAGGGGGACAAAATTATATTTTAGAAGAATACATGTATTAGTGTTTTTGTTGTTTTTTAACTCTCACAATGTGGCCTTTAAGGGAGTGTTATTAGATTTTCTCTGAGGATTTTTTTTTTTTTTTTTGCTGTAAATGTAAATAAAAAAAATTGTAGTGTTCACAAAAGCCTGCAGCCTCTGAAGAGCAGGAAAAGTGGTATTTATTGAATATCTTTGTATCTGTACTGTGTACATACATCAGTCTATCTAAATGCTCAGTTACTTGTAAAAACTGATTTTAGTAAATAAACATTATACAAGACCTGAACGTGGTTGACTCCTTGTATAAGTTTTTCTCACTGATTTTCATTTTGTTTATGAAAAATCTCTTTAAGTTTGAACTGATGAATCATCAGCAATGTCAAAGTTTGCTGTGGGTTTATGTAGAGTGAAAGAAATATAAATGTACTGAAGGTTACACACCCAGATTGTATTATATTATGTTATTGTTTTTTCTTTATTTGTGCCTTTTTTGTAATAAGCTATGTCTTATAAACACGAGAAGCATTCATCTTTTCTTTTTGTTGCTACATTTCCTACTTAACTGTGATTATCTAGTTTGAGAATTGTTAAATAATACTGTGATTTTTCCAATCTAGCGCCTTTTACTTTACTTCCCTCACATTAAAATATTTAATGTGTGGTATAAATTACTTTTTTGAACACGCTAAATGAAATTTTTAGGCACATTTTCGTTGAATCCGACTAAGATAATATTTAAACCACAATTTTGTACAGATCCTAACTTTGTCTGTATGTCTTCTCTGGGACAAGGCACATTTATTTATTTTTTTAAATGAAAAATTAAATGAAAAATACATTTTATAGAACTTATTATTTGAAAAAAAATCACAGACAAATGTGTTGTAGCTAAGATTGCAAAACGGGCACATCATCCCACACATGCCTGTGAAGTAAAAAATATCAAATAATTTCACAATTAATTAGTTATTTTATTTAAAATAAGATACATGTATTGCACTTCTAATGATATTTGTATCGTTGCATTTTATTCTATCAACACCTATGAAGTTGCAGAAATATTGTAAGGGAAGCACAAATTAACTGTTTCATTGGGCTGGAGAAAATTACCGTTTAGTGGCAACTCCGATTTGGAAAGTTGTGCATTTTATTTTGTAATTACTGCCTGGTGTTCCACACTTTAATCTGTATAGTAGACTATTTATATCAGGATAACCAAACATTTGATTCAAAAAAGGAAAAAAAAAATGTTTTCAGTTTTCTTTAAATTTTTTGACTTTTTTGCAAAAACTGCTTGATAATTGGTGTAAATTACTATAACCTATAGAATATTTGGTCTTTATTCATCATTAAAGCGCCTGGTTGTAGATATAAACCCTCATCGCGTAACTGCGGCGCTTTCGACGAACAAACGCCGGCAGTGTGGGTCAGTGTGAGTCCTCTGGTCGGCCGGCAGGGGGCGTTGGCGGTGGCGGCGCTCTGCTGCTGCTAAAGAAGGAGGAGAAGAAGAAGCACTTCCTCCGTCCTGTCACAGACGACTCTTGCAGCGAGGTGAGTACAACAGCATACCGGGTAATCGAATGAAAGAACCTCTATCTAAAAAAAAAACCCCAGTGTAAATACTAATTTGTTGAGCCTACACACGTATCGTTTTGCACAAAATACCAACGTGAATTTACTTGTTCACTCCGTGTTTAGTGGAAATAGCGGCGTCGCAGAGAGAATTCTCTGACCTTGGCTAGCAGGCTAACACAGCTAGCTACCGTTAGCTCGTCTCGCAGCGTCTTGATTGGAACAAAATGTCAAGGACGGTGTTATTGATTGCTTTAGGCCAATTGTTATAAACAGCCTTAAAAATGCCTTTTCATTTAGCACATGCAGTTAGACGCCCTTTGTGGGCACTCTGTATAAAGTGAATGCTCAGGGTTGATCTCTGCCTGCGTTATTTATCTCTGCGGTTTAACCTAAACGTGATATTTTCTCATCGTGACATAGATATCCGGCAATAGAGCATCAAAAATGAACTTGAATCGAATCAGCTGGTTATGATTTACATGTTAGTGCACAGAAACCTGGAGGTGACCGTGTTTTTGACTGTTTCTAAGCTAAAACGAGGTTGCTTTTATGAATCAAGAGCATGACAAGGTTTCAGCATCATGCAGATGTTATTGCATGCAGATCTGTCTGTTAAATGTAAATAACACAATATAAATCCAAAGGTCAACCACACTGGTTACACATACATGGGTGCAGAAACAATGGTTGCATATAGTAAGACTACATATGATCAGTTTCCAATTTAGTATGCAATGTAATTGCACTTCTGAAAACCAACTAGACAGTCTAAAATGACACACAGTTAAAGAAACAGCTCTCCAAAACAGTGAGTGCTAGTGGTGTGTTACCTTGGTAAAATTGGTTGATACAAACATCTTGTAAGTCAACTCTACAAGCAAGCAAGTGAAGTTTGGATAATTTTAGTTTTGTCATTAAGAAGCACCTTAAATATTACCAGAGTATTATAACCTTCTTTGAAGATCCTGTCCAGGTAAAGTAAGATATGTGTTTAAATCATCTGTGACTTGAATAATTTTTGTCTGTTGTGCTTTTTTATTTTAAAGACGTTCATAGAATTGTATAGATGCCTTGTGTGTCAGTGAATAAAATCCAAAATCAATGCCAAGAATTTTGCATTTCAGAAATTTTACTATTGCATAAAAAAACATCTCTTATGTCACACTAAGTCTCTTATGTTTTGCTCAATGGAGGCTTCAAGTCTTCATATCATACTGCTGTAAGATGCAACAAGATTGGTAAAGTAGGCAACTTAACTAAATAGCAGCTATACAAGGCTTGTAGTTGGTACACAGTATAAATATTGCATTTACAGAATTATAAAATGGTCGTTCAAGTGTTGAACTCTGAATATATATCATTCTGTGGAAGGAAGCTCAAAAATTCAAGTGAAGTAACATTGACCAAGACATATTTTTGATTTGAAGAGTGACTGTACAAAACATCTTCACCACTGTAGCTAATTTTGTAGCCTGGATGATTTCCACGAAGGTCTGTTTGGAATAAAGAAGATTTCCTTCTACTTTCAGACAGTCAAGATGGCAGGCCGTCGTGTAGCCCTGAAGGCCATTGACTGGGTGGCTTTTGCCGAGCGGGTTCCACCCAACCAGCGTGGCATGTTCAATGCACTGAAGACCCGCACTGACGGCATCGCTGCCAAGTAAGTTATACGTGACCTGTATGGTTTAGAAGTAAGTGGTTGGCATTGGTCATATTTAGTATTGCATTGCCAGAATTTATTTTCCTTTTTTCCCTTCATGAAAGTAGAAAACAAATAGTGCTTTTAAATGTCTAAAGTTTATGGAGATGGATGTCTTTTTTGCTGATTAACAAAACAACATCAATCTGAGGTAACTTACAGGAGTCTGATATACATTTCTGTTACATGCAGTTAAAGGATGGTACATATGTGGCCTACAGAGCTTAAGTGTCTTCCACTCTCCTAACTGAGAGGCTTTGCAAGATGCTGGAAAAACAGTAAAAATTAAATACATAAACAAGTGTTTGTACACAAAGATGTTTTTATTCAGACTGTGCAGTACTTCCTTGGGTTTGGATTTATTTATTTTTTGACATATCAGGGCTGTAGTCAACATTTAATTAACTCCTGGAGGAAGTATCATCATTTTACAGAATTTGTTTTTGCACACACTTGTATAACTACCCAGCAGATTTCCCCATTCTGTCTAATTTTTGTATTCACTTGATTGGTTGTTGTGCTTTTTTTGTTTGCACATTGTACCTCCGTGGTCATCTGGTAAACCTGATTTTCTATCTTTATACCAGACTGAACTCCCTGCCAGAGACTCCTGCAGTCATTGACTGGAGCTACTACAAGACCGCAGTGGCCAAAGCCGGGATGGTTGATGAGTTTGAGAAGAAGGTGAGCTTTATTTGACAGGTCATGAGCCATGAGCATTAAGCATGCATCTGATAAGGCATGTGTAAGAACCCCACTTTTGACACTACATAGTGTTTGACTTAAATACACTGTTGGTGGAATAAATTATTTAATTTTTAAAGTTGTGCCTAGTCGCTTTTCCAAAGTCATGATTAAAAAAAGCCCCTCGTTGAATCCAAATACGTGTATTCTAGAAAGAATGTCCTAGAATCATATGTAAATTTCACAGATATAACAGACAAATCGCAATTTGTTATGCTTAGAAATGATTTCTTTCCGTATGAAAAATTGACCGCACATAAAGATGGATGGAATTACAGTTCATCAAAAGCCGAACCTAAACTAGTGGCATATGGGCACTGATACTGTGCCCTGTTGACATTATTTATAAGCAGAGTCTGACCGTATGTATGACCGTGATTAGGAATAAATACATCTGTACCTCACTTTTATACAATGGGAGGAAGTGGTGATGCTTCGTCCATCTTTATATGCAGTCTGTGGTCCGAACAGCTCTGAGAATTACCGTGCTAGTGAATAGGAGTAGCAAGTAAACTGGATCTTCAATTGCCTTTTTGTGAGTCTGCAATATTATCCTGCCTCTCTGTAACAGGTGGACCTCCAGTTGAGTCATAATTGTATAATTTTGTATTAGTTTAAGTGCTTACTGATTTGCATTACAGCAGTAACTCCTGTTCCTCCTCCACACAGTTCAAAGCTCTGCAGATCCCTATGCCTGCTGACACGCAGACGAGCGCCATCAATACACAGGAGGCTGAGGCTGTAAGTGGTTACATCAAAAATAAATCATGTTCTGCATTCTTTTTCGCTTGAACTCGAGGAAGTGAACTTTGTTTTTTGTTTGCATCACACCTGACACAAGAACTGGCAGTCATGCTAAATGTATGTTTTTGTCATTATTGTGGGAATTGTAAATGTGCACAAATTGCGAGACAGAGCCGTCAACTGGAATTAAGCAGGATGCAGCTGTTGTCTTACTTTTTCAGATGTATGTTGTCATTTTTCTCCAACAGAACAAAAGTGCAACTGCCTACATGGAAGCATCAAAGGCCCGCATTGCTCAGTATGAAAAGGAGGTGAGATCGTCAGTTGTATTAGTTGCGAAAACACCTAATGAGCATCTCAAGGGAATGTGCAAAAACTCTGCTATTTTTCTAATGTTCCTGCTTCATGTGTTCACAGCTTGAGAAATTTAAGAACATGATCCCCTTCGACCAGATGACCATTGAGGACCTCAATGACACCTTTCCTGAGACCAAGCTGGACAAGGTCAAACATCCATACTGGCCCCACAAGCCCATTGCAGATCTGTAATCCTGCTTCTGGACCCTCACCTCACAATAAAGATTATGTATTTTAAAGTGAACTATTTGATGACTTCTTATTTCATGAATGTGTGAAATGAATGTGTGTGTCAATCATAGTTAATCATAGTTTGTGAAATTGTAGGTAGTGCCCACAAGGGGGCATTGCTGCTTCAGTTTTTTTTTTTATCGAAGTAAAAGATTAAAATAACAGTTTTCTTACATGCCCATGCACCTTATAACATTGTCATTAATCTGCATTCTGCTTTTGATTTATAACATTACCTAGAAGTGTTATCCGAAGCTAATGCTTCTGACGGTATTAAATAAAACCTTTAAAGCCTGAGATGTTTTTTTTTGTTGTAGGTACTGACAGATTAGACATACCATTGAGCACAAGTGTGATACCTGATAGAATTCTCGTAATCACATGATTAAAAATATTAATAAGGCTTCAATTGTGCATTTCCGTGTTATTCGGCACGTATTTACTCATCTCTAAGCTGCTGCAGTATCCTGTGCATACACTTTACGGTACTAAGTCCAATTACAGGTTAACTTAATGTCAATCATGCCTAATATTATCCAATCATAGATCGCCTGGTTGTTTCCCTTAATGCTGATTGGACCCCTAGTATTTATTTACATAGGAATGGGCGGGACATCAAGGCTTCACCCCTGCCTTAGATTTTAATTGGTCCAGCTTCACAGCATCTCTGCTGTTGATTGCTCAGAATCCTTGTGGAAGTAAAAGAGGAGGGGCTTCACGAAAGATGATTTCCGTTGTATTTTACATGACAGTCAACGGCGATTGACGGTAGTCCATCAGCTCAGGTAAATAGCCCCTTTTAATAACCCAATCTATAATTTAATGACATGTTTTTAGTGTATGTTTTAGTACACGGCGGTGTAATTTACCAAGAGTTTTCCTGCAGTGTTGTTGGCGAGCCGGAGGTGAAAGCTGGAGCTATCTGCTCAAGTGTGTCAAGAACTGTTGTCAGATTGCTCGTGTGGAGGTCAAAAAGGGAGAACAGAAAAATAATCTGAAGCCATTTTCGCTGTAACATTTCCCGATAATTAGAAGTTGTTTTACTTGCATGTCCGTGACACTGACCACAGTAAACCGCCGTCAGTAGCATCGACAGCTAGCTAGCCAGTGGCACCGTTAGCCGTCAGATTACGGTATAGATGGGAGAGTCAGTCAGGTGCCCTCTGCTCCGAAGGATGGAAACATGTTTATTTTTGCTCTTTTTACTTCATTAAACTTTGAGAAACAGTCAGCATTTAGAGTGATATCCCTGTTAGTTTTTTTTTCAGTTAAATTCGACAAGCTCATTCTTTGTATATAAACAACGAGGCCTAACTATTATGTTATCTATTCAGCCACTACTGTATAGGTTTCATATGACGGTACACTACTGCGACAAAAAAACACCCTCTACTGGCGTGAACTAGCTAGCTTCATGTCGTACGAGCTTACTGAAAGACAACATCGGGTTTTTGTTTTTTTTTGGTTTTCTGCTAAAAGGTTTCACGCCAGCCCGGTGTGTTTACAACACAAGCAAACAATCATGCCAAAGGATTCACCAGAGGTCAGTAAGCCAACGCCTCTGTGGGTGCAAATTATGCAAAACTATTTTGGCTGGAGGGAAATATGAGCTGATGTCGTCCTCTGAGTTCACCTTGGTTACTACTTTGCTGCTGTTTGTGTCACGGCAAATGCAATGTTTATTATATTTCAGGTTCCCATTTGTGCAGACTTTAAACCACCTAATTTTTTTATATAAATGTATAAAGATGTAGGGTGAAGTGATAGTTACAAGGTTGATTTAACTACCTGGGTCAAAGGTGACAGACCGGCTTGTGAGTGTAAATGTGTATATATGCATGGATATATGTGTGTACATTTTACACATTTAAGAGTATGAGAGATCAACTGAAGCAGAAAGAAATAGCATGCTCTATTCAATATTCTATTCTGATTAGCTTAATGAAAATGAATTCTATATATTTAGGTATATAGGCAACAATGTCTTCTCTACATAGTTTCTACTCCATCAAACTTGCTAGGATATTCATGCCACAGATTTGTTCCTACCTATTACTTCATTTTCATGTGCAATATTTCAGTATTATTCATTTTACTACTTCAGTGTCATTGTCAGTATTACCAGCTACTTTTAATTTTTACGAATGTGTCATACTTGCACCTTATTGCGTTTCTACTCTCACTTATTCTCATGTTATTGTAATTTTCTCTGAGCAATACCCAGCACAAGAATCATCTTATCTCGTCTAATCCTATCTTATTTAAGGAGCTTTATCTCCATTGTTGACCATGTTTGTTTTTCATCTTAAGCAAAAATGTTCCTGTATAATGGTCCCGAACAGTAACTCCTGGTTCGCTGCTGCCAAGTTAAGACATGAATGGCTCCCCGCTCAAAACATTCACAAGAATTTTTCTAAATATCCAGTGGAAAAACATGCTTAAATTTTACTTTTTGTAAATGCAGTGACTGGAATTGTTTAGTTTGCAGGTTTGCTTGTCACAGGAGAATGAAAGCTAGAGCAGCAGAGTGACAGTGTTTTGGGTTTTTTTTTAAAACCTTGTTTCAGATGTTTCCTGTCCATACATCCTTTAAATGTGCCTTATGACGTATAAGACCTCGTAGACCTACATCACTGTTGTTGTTATTGTGAATCTCATGGCCAAGAGTGCGTATTGTGTTAGGTGAAAACAGACGGGGTTGTGTTAGTAGTCGGCCCAGGTCTGACCCTGGACAGTGGAGTCAACACTAGCTCCATTGTTCATACAGGACAATGGGAGTAGGTCTGCATGGAGGGAGGCACTGCTAGGAGGCTAGAGGTTGGTTACTGTCTCATCCCTTGCTGAACTGCCGGCCTGTGCTTTTCTTACAGTGTTGTTTCCAAACACAAAGCGATGTTGAAACGCAGAGACACAATCTGAAGTCATGTGTAGCAACATGTTTCTTGTCTGGACTGATGAAAGCTTTGTTACAGAGGCTGCTGCACCAGAGAAAGAGTTTAAAACCTTGCATTGCATTGGGAGTTAATTTATAGGCACATCATTTAATGTTAAAATAAGTGTTGAATAGTCAACGTGTATGCTAGAGATTTTGTTTTGTAATGGTATAGCCTTGAAGCTGTGCGTCCTTAACAGCAGCATCCTATTCTGTTTCTTTGAGTCCCAGGGTTACTTCATGTAACACGACACTCCACCCTCAGATTTTCACTGATTGAATTTCATCCATACAGCAGTTCAGCCACCGTCCCCCAGTCACTGATGGCATAGATTAAGCAGGAAATGCACCAGACCAAAGCTGCAGCTGATGCCAATCTGTGCTGTCACTTCATATGTCGCCAAGAAAACATTGCAGCATTGCTGGTGTCATTGACACATATGTTGTGCAAATTTTAACGCTCCGTATTAGCACAGAACATAGTCGTCGTTATTTGTAACCAAACTTCATGAGTAAATTGATGAAATTATGTGCTGAGCAACAGAAAAGTAACTGACTTTACGAATTGATTTATAATTTCAGCCCTTTTTCAAGCAGAAGTATTGGGCGAAAGGCCCCAGAAGATTCTTAGGTTTTTGGACTTTTGGTCAGACAAAACAAGACATTTGAAGATGTCCACCGTGGCCACCCTAAGAAGGTGTGGTGGGAAAATAATTATCACATTAATAATTAAGATAATGTTTAGTTACTGCTGTTAGACTGTGAAAAGAGTAAACAGAAGGTTTTGGTGCTATCATCAGTTTATAGTTAGTTTTACAGGAGTGCAATATTCAGTATAATGATTTATATTAAGTAAGTAATTTTTTTTTTTTTTCATTGGCTGCACATTTGATCTTTATTTAGAACAGTAGAGAGAGACAGGGAAGCGGGGGAGAGACCTGCAGCAAGGGGTCGTGAGCGGGAGTCGAACCCACGGCCGCTGCATCGGGGACCTACAGCCCCTGTTCATGGGTCGCCCGCTCAACTAGGTGAGCTATGGGGCACCCAAGTAATTCAAATTTACTTTCTTCAGTTTTTTTATCAGATTAAATGGACATTTTCCCACTGTTTTTCACTCAACATTGACATATATTCAGGCATCCTTTAGATGAAAAACGAGAACACAGAAAAAGTGGCTCATTTGTATCCTTTGGCTATTGTCCTGTCTTTTCTTCGCCGTGAGATGCTTGCTTGTTTATAGGCTCCTTCATGCTAGTGCAGTAGCCTACTTTGTATGCCCTCAGCAAACATAGAGTCTGTGTTGTTTGCCAGCTTGTTTTCCCTTCAGCCTCACTTTCTGCTGGAGTTGCCAGAGTAGGAGTGGGAAATCGGTTGACCTCAGTGAGCCAAGCTAGTATAGCTGTTTATTTGTCTGTGGACGGTGAATGAAGCTTGTTGTCCCTGCTTTAGCATGTATGCCTGTGTCAGCTGAATCAGTCTGTACTGGCAGACGTGGGCAGCGATGGTGGTATGCAGCCAGTCTGGATGAACTTTAGGAATTATTGCTTCTGTGCATTAGCTCAGTGTGTATCTCACAGGGTAGGTATATGAATATGGATCTTCTACCGCGTTCCTTGCAGAGATCAATTACACTAACTCATAATGACATAAACTCACACAAACTGACTGACCCTCCCAAAAAAGGAAACTGTTTTAAGATACTATGCCAACAAACTTTTTTTTTCCCCCCAATCTGATTTTTCTTTAATCATATTGCGATGCCTTAAATGTCCTGTCTAAATCCCTAATAGAAATGGCATCAGTTTACTGGGACAACGAGGAGATCATCCCTTTTTGGGGTGAATGGGGAGGGATGGATAAAAAGAGGGGAAGGGGTTACCATCTGGATAGGATTTTTATCCGTTATCTTGAGAGCCTGCTGTGTTTGTGTGCGACAGAGACAAAAGCCTGGCTCAGTGTCCTCGGCAGTATGCTGTTGTAGGATGCAATAATTTGATCCCTTTCTGTCTGCAGTGCACAGTTAAAGCGATTTTGAAGGAGAGATTAAGTATGGTTGTTACAACCAGACAGTTCGGAATTTAAACAGTTTAGTCAGGGACTTCCAAACTGTCTGCCTGAAGGCAAGGCTGTGTGCTAACAACATCGCTCCCTCTTTGAACCACATCATCTGGTTGCTCATCACTGGTTGTGCTGTATCTTGGAACAATTTGTTCATGTGCATGTGTGTCCACAGTAACAATAGGAACCGTTTGCTTGATAGTATAAACTGTGGTGGAGTCACTTTGTAGGAGACGGCCCTCAAATAGCTATCATAGCCAGGTGTTTTTTCACATTTCTGAGCTGCAGCCACACACAAACTCTGCTGACATTTCAGTGGGTGATGATGTTGAGCCCCTCCAAGTAAGGTGACATCCTTCTGTGTATGTGGCTGTAAAGTCAGGACCTGGATATTTTTCTTCACACTGATTTTCTCTGACGTTTTCCACGGCAGACGTTCTGACTTGTGTTAGCAAACAGCATGCAGGCGTTAATTTAAGTATTAAGTGTCTCTGTAAGCCATGATATTATGACACTGAGCCAACATGAACACTAGTATAAGAATTCAGCCACCATTCATTTCATTATTTACACTTGTGCCTTTCATACTGTAACATGACAAAAAAAACAAAAGCTTTCTGTTGAGCGTACATATCTGTCTTTGTTTCCAGTGGCCGTTGATGGACCATCCCTATGAAGAAACAGGGTTACAATGGGACAGAGTACCTCGGAACAAGAGGTCCAAGGAGACATTCCAGAGGTAAAAGCATCCCTGAGATATCAGTTTTGTATGTGGGCTGACAAAAATGCGTGTTAGGAAAATGGAGATGCCTTGTCTATTGTGTCAGTTTTGCAAGTGCTACCCCAGAGTGTGCTTTTGCTAAGAAATGCTTACTTTAGCGTACAAAAAGTCTCTCACAAACAAAAACATAATGTGGGAGCAGCCATCGTGCCTGCACAAAACACTGTGCTGGAAGCTTGTAACAGCCAGTTCCTCCAAGGATGCATGTTTAGGGACATAACCAGAACTGAAATGACAACCAACCAGCAGCACAGGACACAACAGCACTTTATAACAACAATGCATCGTTTTAAGTCAGTATTAAGCTCAACCTTTCCCAAAATTGGTTCAGATTAATGTGGGTGGTAAACTCAGACCTTTTTTCTCCATTGAACTTGTCAGTTCAAACAGCCACACTCACAGGCCATAATAGACCCACAAAGAAGCAGGATTCCCACAGTCACTGGGGATTTGGGCTGAGGCTGTGCCCTCTTTGTTTCTCTTCTTTTCAGACGAGGATAGTTTCTTACCCATGCACTGTAGGATATTTTTTCTTTCCAATTTGTTGTAGACACCATCTTTAGACAATTGCACATGCGTATACACTTACCACACTTACACTTTGATTTCCAGACTCCATTGTTTCCACTTGAAGCCTCCAGCTGAAATGCATTTCCGTGTGCACATGTTCCCTATACTCTCACCATTTGTCAGCCCTGCTGTCAATGTCCCCTGTGTCCAGCTTAGGCTTTTTACTGCCAAGCAGCCCTTAGCTCATCACACTAATCAATAACCCCGGATAACAGATATGTAGTCTCATTGGCTGTCAGCCAGAGCACTAAAAACCTATTACTCTTACAACAGTGTATCTGATGGTTTGTTAGTCACGCTCTCACACACACACACACACACACATACAAACACACACACTAATAAAAACAAGTTGTTTTTTTTTTGGCCACAAGATGTTTGCACTCCCTGCGCTGACAGTGTTGGTTTGAATAGTAAAAAAAGTGTTTAGTTTTATGTTACCAAACATTGGTGATAAATGCCTGCTGGGCCTTTTGTTGCTTGTGAGCTCAGCAGCTTTACATCTGGAGCCCTGAGTCTATAAATAGGGGCCAGAGCTGGGAAGCTCTGTGTGGTGATCTGTTTTTAATAATGTGAAACATGGAAGTAAAGGCACAAGTGTGGAGAAGATCAGATGAGATGCTACACCCTTATCCCCCTCTACAAGTCAGACATTCATACCTCCAGGACAAATTCCCACATTCCATTTCACTTCAGTGAAACTGAAGCCTTTAGGCTCCAGCTTCATATAGCTACGTTTTAGCCTGAAGCAGTTAGCCAGCCAACTGTAGAAGTTTTTACATTTTGTTCTTACAGATGAGTAATGTCTCTGCAATTTTCTTGTTACATTAGGACGGGTTTAATAACATCAAGACATTTGTGGAGGAAGAGCTACAGACGAGCATGGTGAGTGTGCATTAAGGTTTCACTGGGACTGTTTCTCTTTTCTCATTGCCCTCATTTAACTGCTGTTTGGACACCCCAACAGGGAATTGTTTCACCAACACACGTTTTACTTTGGCTTAAGTCAGAAAACAAGAAAAGATGTTTTTTCTCCGTATTATTGACGTAACATGAATAGATTAAATAGCACGGCAATATTAAGTATCATAGTTAATAATAAATGTGTCTTAAAACAGTAGACATAAATTCAGTGCCTTGCTTTTCTTTAATCACATCTTCAACTCTCTTCTTCCTTTGTTCCTCTCCAGATGGTGGGGATGGTAATTGGTGCAGGTATCGCCATAGTCCTCATTGCCATCCTCATCTTCTTCATCTTACGGAGGATCCAGCTTCGAAGTAAGTAATTGCTAAGAAGCATGCACTGAGAAGATAGCAAATAGTTGTATGTATGTCTGTCCTAATTGTTCTTATTTCACAGACCTTGAAGCTCAGGAGGCACCCAAATACCGCTTTCGCAAGAGGGACAAAGTCATGTTCTACGGACGGAAGATCATGCGTAAAGTGAGTGTGTGGCAGAAAATGATAATCATTTTAAAATCCAGTTTGCATTTGTGTCACATGCTGTTTTTCTACCATTCCAGGATCGTACATAATGCAAAACTAATAGTATACGAATAACGTTTAAACCACAACTGTTTCCCAACAGGTCTCCCAGTCTACCTCTTCCCTGGTGGGTACGTCCTCCTCCTCTCGGCCACGCCTAAAGAAGAAGCAGAAGATGCTCAACATTGCCAAAAAGTACATCAGATAGCTCCCCCTATCCAACAAGCATAAGATGTTTTAACTTCACTGACATTCAGATAGCTAACGTATCACGCTCTTTTTCATCTTTTCATCTCTCTCTATCCCACTGTTTCCCTGTCACTTATTTAGGATCCTGCGCTTTAAGAAGGAGGTGCCCACCCTTCAGGCCAAGGAACCTCCACCCTCAGTGCTGGAGGCCGACCTTACCGAATTTGATGTGGCCAACTCCCACCTCCCCTCTGAGGTGCTCTACATGCTCAAAAATGTCCGGTAGGTTTGTCATCTGTATGTATCAAAATGGCCAAATATGTCTTTACATTACTGAGCTGATTTGCATGATTATTTAGTATTAAACATGAACATTGCTCCTGCTGGAATGCCTCCGAGATGTGTGGTTCTGTTATGAAGCAGCGGTTGAGCTGTGCTCATAAAGTTCAGTTACAGTGCCTATAAAAAGTGTTGACCCCCCTTGGAATTTTTCTTCTTTTATCGCTTTTTAGCTTTGAATCATGGTCAATTTAATTGTCTTTTTCGACAAGAATTTCCAAAAGCAAACCCTTTCATGTCAAAGGGAAAACTGATTTGTACAAAGCAATGTCAATTAATGACAAATACAAAATGTAAAATAAGTGACTGCATAAGTATCCATCTCCTTTAGAGTGACTCACCTAATTCAACACAGGTGCAACAAACTGGTGCTGGAAGTGAAACAATTATTGAAATGGAGACCATCTGAATGCAGTGAATGTGTGTCAGTGGAATGTTGTATAAAGACACCTGCATCTGGAAGGTCTAGTCCCTGGTGAATCAGTACTCTTGGCTTTAACTACACAACAAAGACAAAAGAACGCTTCAAGCAACTCCGTTAAAAAGGTTATTGAAAAGTCTAACTCAGAATATGGATACAATAAAAAGTCCCTAAATACAGTGACATTTATCATTAAGAAATGGAGGGAGTATGACGCATGTGTAAATCTTCAAACAGTAGATTGTCCTTAAAACATGAGTGACTGTGAGGGAGGCCACCCAGACATCTATGATTCCTCTAATTGAGTTACAAGCTTCAGCAGCTAAGATGGGAGAGACTGTGCAAACACCAACTACTGATGGGTTCTTCACCAGTCGAAGCTTTATGGGAGAGTGGTAAAGAAAAGGCCCCTATTGAAAAGAATTTAGATTAAATCTTGACTGGAGTTCGCCTAGGCATGTGGGAAAACTCTGAAGTCAGCTAGAAGAAGGTGTTTGGATCTGATGAGACCAAAAAGTCATTTTTTGGCTATCAGTCTAGACGCTGTGTTTGGCAGACACCAAATACTGCACATCATCACAAACACACCGTCCCCACTGTGAAGCACAGGGGTGGCAGCATCATGATGTGGGCATGCTTCTCGAAAGCTCTCTATCGCCATGATTCAATGTTGAAAGGCAACAACAGTGAAAAACTTCCAACGGGGGTGAAAACTTTCAACAGGCACTGCTGGTATACAACTAAACTGAGACAGACCAGATTAGCTGTCCAGTGCTTATTTGTACAGACAAAGCAGTTACACACTTGTTTGCAGGTATGTGTGAACCTTCTAACCTCTCTTTTGTCTTGCACTGCAGTGTGCTGGGCCACTTTGAGAAGCCCCTCTTCCTGGAGCTGTGCAAACACATGGTGTTTGTGCAATTCCAACAAGGAGAGTATGTCTTCAGGCCAGGCCAGCCCGACAGCAGCATCTACGTGGTTCAGGATGGAAAACTAGAATTGTGCCTTACTGGAACGGTACGCATGTGCATCCCTTTTATTCTCTTTACATCCATTTCATCTGTGTTGTGATAAAACCTAATACGAACTCACTCACACACACAGGGGAGTAAATCTACTTAGGTGCTTAACAACCGGGAGTTTTGACTTTAGCAACTCACTAATGCTTACATTTGACTTAGATAATCTCTTGCGCTTTAAGTATCCTAAAGCCAGTATTTAATTTCAAGGCTATTTGACAAGTCTTACCTGGGATTTCTGTCCTGATTGAGACACTACTGCTGGCTTTATCTATAGCTATGACACTATAAGGGTATAGCTTCTCAAGTGCATCGGGAAAAAAAAAACAAACTAAAAACACCAGTTGATGTATACATCAATATAAATGTCTTATTACTTTACTTCCAGGATGGCAAAGAAAGCGTGGTGAAGGAGGTTTACCCAGGAGACAGTGTCCATAGCCTCCTCAGCATTCTGGATGTCATCACAGTAGGTCACACCCACTTGTTGCCACATTGACAAAGCTGACATAAAGGTGATACGCCACACCTATTAGCTTCCACAATTCACATATTGTCATATGAGACACATGCTTTTACGTCACTGTGTTGGACCCTACCCACTTCCTGCTGGATTCTTTACTCCTCACATCATTCCCATTCACCAGATGTCTCAACAAATGGATATGACTCACAAGTTGATTTTTTGTTTTACTTTAGTTGTGATCCAGTTTCTAACCATTGCAATGGTCACATAGTCTGTCTGAAATGTAAAGCCTTGAAATGATATTACCAATGAAGACAAAAACCAAATTACTGTAGGAGCAAAATCCCACTTTAGAGTTTCCGTAAATACGGGTAGATTCAGAAATTGAGCTGTTTTCTGGGATCTTTGTGTGCAGGGCCACCAGAAGCCTTACAGAACAGTGTCAGCACGGGCTGCAGAGGTTTCCACTGTTCTCCGTTTACCTGTAGAGGCCTTCCTGTCAATATTTGAGAAGTATCCAGAGAGTCTAGTGCGAGTTGTACAGGTGAGCTGTGTTTGCTTTGTATTCATTTCTCAATATTTGCTCTCTTTTTCACTGGATAGATGAACTAGATTCCTAATTATAAATTCAGTTCAGGTTTAACATAATGTACTGTAGAGTAGAAATCTATGCACTCAAAGACATGATGTGGGTTTGATTAAAGCATCTGTCTGTTTCCTTGTGTTATACCAAATTACTCATTTCCTGTTGTATCGGCACAGATTATCATGGTTCGTCTCCAAAGAGTAACAGTCCTGGCCCTGCACAACTATCTGGGTCTGACCAATGAGCTCTTCAGTCATGTAAGTTTTCTCACACACACAGACGTATTTATACACAGTACTCTCGTGACTCCAATGCAAACATCTGTGTACAGTGTGGTTAGACATTTGTCAGGAATTTACCATAATTAGCTTTATTTATATTGCACATTTTAAACACAGAGGCAATTCAGACAAAGAAAAGCATCAAAATATACAAAACCAGATTGTTATGTTCCCTTCAGAGTGGCAACTTTTCCCTTGTAGCATTTGCATATAGCTTTCTTCTGTTCTCTATCGTGTTTACTGAAGCCAGCGTGTGCCCACAGGACCGACGTGTCTGCTTTTTTTGGTGCCAGTTCTTCTTCGTCTGCACCTGGGACTGCTACTGTTTTTCGCTAGGCTGATTTTCACTGGACTTGCTGTGTCTCATACTTAACTTAAATTGCTCAAGACTCGTAGCTGCGAGCTAGAAGGGAACATGCCAAAACGCATCTGTGTGTGGGTGTGTTTGAGCATAAAGATCACAAGGACACGCTAACTGACAGCTCCGGGATGGGCTGACTGCCTGTGTAAAAACTATTTCTCAAATGTATCGACATGAGCAAAGTGGGGTTTGTTACAAAGTTGTAATATTGATTAACCCCTAATTTGATGAATGGCCCCGTGTTGCTACTGGGTTTAAGGAGATCAGAAATGTATTTTGGCCTGAAGTTATTGAGTGATTCATAAAGCAGCATAAAGAACTGGAAGTCAGTGGAAAGATTTAAGAAGAGGAGTTATATGATCAGTTGTCTTGTTTCTTGTTAGAACTCTGGCAGCAGTGGTCTGAATGAGCTCAAGCTGTCTCACAGAGAGAACACTCCATCCTGCTGGAGATGAAGGCAATGAATAAAGCTTCTTTAAATCTTCTTTGCTCCAGTTTTTGCTGTTTGTTTTAGGTGCTGATTTATTTACTGCCCTTGTGTCGCTGCTGATGCTCACAGAGGTTTCTGACTTGAGTTTTCATCTTTACAACTCGGGAATCAAGCAATAACTTTGCTTCCTTACATCGATGTGCTCTAAATATTGACAAATCTATTGGACCAAAGCTGTTTGGTAAAAGTGCAAAATGAATCGAAGCATCTTCCACATAGCTGCAATATGGAATTTTATACTTATGTGTTATTTGATCAGGAGAGAGTGTGTAGAGGTTGAATATCACTGACCCAAAAATTGAGTTCACCTGTTACAGTGATGCCCCAGATACCAGTTTAACAGTACAGCACTCGCCAAGGTATGATCTAAACTAACTGAAGACTGTAGAAGACAATCCCACCTGCTTTTTCAGTCTCATGGTTCACAGGTAATTGGCTTGAATCAGTATTTGGACAATCGTCATTTAACACCTCTGTCAGTGCAGTCTTGTGATATTTTTGTAAATTCTACATTTGCATGTGCAATGAATTTTAAAGTAAACTTTAAAAGAGTTGAACTGTTGAAACACTGAAGCATGTCTTTGAATATGTGAGCTCGGAGCAGAATGAACATTGCATGAAATTGACAACAAATTAGCCAGATTTGATGCAACAGAGAAGCTTCTGGTACACTGGGTCCCAGCTTGTCCCAGGAACACTTCTGCGTTTCATTGCTCTTGTGCCCTGGAACCTAACATGCTCAGGAGTACACTTACAATTTTTATGGTAATTCGAGTCATCAAATGCTATTTTTGTGTCTTTCTTTCCACTTTCCCAACACACTGAACACATTGAATGGTGTGCCTCATATACATCATTCATATACTACTCACGTTTGTCTTATAGGAAATGCAGCCCTCGCGTCTGCCACCTCAGTCACCCCACGCTACTCGCACCAGTCCTGTCCGCCATGGCAAGCGCTTTGGCAGCCTGACAGTGTCTGAGGAGCATCGGGAAGCTGCCATTAAGGGTGAAGTTGCAGGTAGGGTGTAGGTATACAGCTAAAGTCACTTACGAGAGATGAGAAACTGGACCCATATACAGGTTTAGATGTATGTTTTTCTGCTAGCTTTGCTTTTTGTTTACTGATTAATGCTGCACATTTTATTTATCCACAGGAGGAGAACAAGGGAAAGATGGAACAGTGCCAACTCTTAGTAGGACAATCTCCATGCCTGTGGATATTGCTGGTGAGAGACTTCTCTTCTGTTCAGAAAGATTATATTGTCTTGCTGTTCTTTAGTTTTGCCAATAACAGAATAGTTTGTTCCTGGGCAATGTGCTACTTTGACAAATTACACAAAAAACATTGTAGAGATGCCTGAAGAAAATGATGAAATATGGGACACTGACACCACAAAAAGTTTGACTCTTCTGAGCTCTCCTGGTTTTATACTCATCTACACTACATCATATGTACCTCATCATTATGGCATGTTCACCTCGGTCACTTTAGAAATATTCTATTTAGGACTTCTTTAGGCTGCTTCTTTTAGTCAGATATAAACAACAGACAGACAGAGAAGAACTCCACTTACTAGTGCAGTTATTTTGGCAAACAAAACGAGCTCAACCTTTTGCAGGTAATTACATGTCAAGACAGATTCTTTTATGGCTATACCAAGATAAATGTTGAAATGTGATAGCTGCCAAGTTGTCGAGCATGCAGAGTCTAGCACGACAGAATGAACTCAGGGTTGTAATTGAGTAATGTTCTTGTGACAGTAAAGACAGGAGAACCCACCTTACACTTAAAACTACAGTCATCAGGATTTGGTTTGTTTGAGCATGTTGGACCGACTCCTTTCTGTGTCTGCATTTAGCTTTCTATAATCAGAGTAAACGTTTTTCTTTTTTTTTTTTGCCCCCACTTGGTTTCTGTTTTTAAACTTTAAATGCCTGATGATTTTTGGGTTGGACAGATCAAGATGCAAGAAAGTGAAATCTGATCATTGCTAATGTTGCTCACAAAAAAGCTCATAGGATGATTGGATGTGATGGTGTAACGATAGATGTGTTGTGATTTTTAGGAAATGTGTGTACCAATAGCTTCATTTGGGTGATTAAAACAGCTGGAGATGGATGACATAGTTTTCACGTATGCAATGGCTTTGACCTTTAGGCCTGTTAAGCTGTTCATTTGTTCTTCTCAAACATCAATGTATGTTAAGATGGATTATTTTTGCCTAATCACACCTAGATGATTGAAGACTAAAGAGTGCTGTCTAAATATTGTTTATCAGGGATGCAGAAAAGTCTGAGATCAGACTTTGACATGGCATATGAAAGAGGAAGGATTTCCGTCTCTGCAGAAGATGGCAACACTCCTCCTACCTTTACTCGGGTCAGTATACTGCAGAGTCTCGGCACACGTGAGATAAGGCTTTATTGGTTCCCAGACATAAAACCAGGTAACTGCATGAGCAACTACAATGTCATTAGTGAACAAAGAATAAAGGTTACTCCACATGGTGTGAATAACCGTGAAGTAATATAAATAACTTAACAATATTTGAAGTTAAGTTTGACTCCGTGTATGATATTATCTGACACTTTCCAAAGAATAATCCATTTTCTGTGATGATTTCTAGTTTTTAGTCGGTGCAGATTTCTTGTTTAAACAGGATGTTTTACTATTTCAGAATGAATGATTATGTGTGTAATTACAGTCCGTATCCCAGGACCAGCGTGAGAGGAGAGTGACAGTAGATGAAGTTCCATCAGGGATCTATCTTTATCCAGAGGAAGAGCCAGCCGTGGATAATATTTTTACACCTGTAACCAGTCGATCCAGCGCTGCTCTGTTCGAAGAAGCTCAGAAAGAGGTTCTCAAACTCATGAGGATTGAGGTTTGTTTGTTGTGCATTTGCTATTTAGTTACTTAGACGGTCTCTACACATGACATCACCACCATTACTAGCTGCAGCGATTTTACCGGATGCATTTTGTTGTGATAAAATGGTGTTACCAAATGAGTTTGCATGTGGTTGCATTAGAAAATCCAGAGTTGACATTGAGGCTGTGTAGCAAGAAGTAAATTCTCAAGACTTCTGTCCTACATCTGTGGTGGGAAGTTGTATCCATTTATTTGATGCAACATGCTGTAAACCCTCTCTCTGTGCTTCTGGGTTGGTATTGCTCCACTTAATCTTTCAAAATATGACTTTACTATAACTACATCATAGTGTGATAGATGAAGTAAATGTTACAGAATTGTTTGCAGCAACGGACAATGAAAGCACTTCATTCACATTACGTTCTGTATGCTACTTCACCATACTTACTGCTTGATTTGATATTTTTTTTACTTTTTCTCTTTCCTTCTCCAATCCAGGACCCAACCTTGTTAAACGGGAGAGTGACTCTGCATCATGCAAAGGCTGGAGCTGTCTTAGCAAGACAGGGAGACCAGGTACTTTACACAAGACATACTGGATCTGTTTTTTCAAGTCTTGCAAAGGACTGATCTGTCTCCCTCAAGCTGTATTAGTAATGCAGTAGCAAGAGTAGTAGTCAAACATAATAAATATAGAAACTCAATCATTGCAACAAAAAGATCTAATGTTTGAGATAACTCAGCAACGTTTCTGCTTTCTCTCTCTTCCCATTTTCACTTCTTCAGGACGTGAGTCTGCACTTTGTTCTGTCTGGTTGTCTGCACGTCTACCAGCGGATGATCAACAAGCAGGAAGCCGTCTGTTTGTTTGTAACCCACCCGGGAGAGATGGTGGGTCAACTCGCTGTGCTCACTGGAGAGCCCCTCATTTTTACCATCAAGGCTGTTCGAGACTGTACTTACCTGAAGATCTCAAAGTCAGATTTCTATGAGTGAGTCGTTCAGCTTTGCTGTTGGCAAATATTATTGTGCAAAACATGCAAATTATGAAAATTATAGACACACTGATACATTACCAGTGGCCAGTTCTAACCTACAATTCTTACATGCCTTCATTCAATCAGGGCAGACATGTTGTTGAATTTCAAATAGAAACCTTTAGCATTGCGAGAATCTTTCAGTTTTGCTGCATTTATTCACTTTGAACATATCTCAGGGTGGAATAAGTCAATATTTGTTATCTCTGTGACTGTTCTGTGTGCTGCCCCCTGCAGGATCATGAGGGAGCAACCCAGTGTGGTGCTGAGTGCGGCCCATACGGTGGCCATCCGCATGTCTCCTTTTGTCAGGCAGATGGACTTTGCTATTGACTGGATGGCTGTAGAAGCTGGCAGAGCCCTCTACAGGTACTCTGCTCTCAGCTTTTCCTTAAACAGACATATTTAAGAAGTATTTAGTTTCTATGTGCAAACGATGTTTGATCACAGACCTGTTTTAACATCAACAATCTTGTCCATTTGTTCAGATTATTAATTTACAATTAATTTGTAATGGTGACTGTAAATTGTTTTGTTTTTTTCTTGACATCTGCAGACAGGATGACCAGTCAGACTGCACCTACATTGTTCTGAATGGTCGCCTGCGTTCAGTCATTCGCAAGGCAAATGGAAAGAAAGAACTGGTGGGGGAATATGGAAGAGGAGACCTCATTGGCGTGGTGAGGAAAAGTCAAAGTCTAATTCTGCCTTTAATTTAATAGTAATTGTATTCAAAAGTCTGTTTTGTCAAGATTTAGTATGGGGGGTAGTGTAGTGTAGCAGTAGTAAACAAAAAGAACGCTTGTAATGCATCATGAGTGCAATATTTTACATCAGGACAGGGTCAGGTGTCGTTTTATAAATGAACAATATTTAAAACGGACATGTTCTTTCACATATTTTTGCCCAGTTTTGAGTGACTGAAAAGCCCAATCATGTTGGTTTAAGTGTTGACAGCAGTTTATTATTATTACGAACTTGCTGTGGCTAAAGCTATTTAGTTTTAACATGTATGATTTCCTGCTTTCCGCGTTAGGTGGAGGCCTTGACCAGGCAGCCAAGAGCCACCACCGTCCATGCTGTGAGAGACACAGAGCTGGTTAAACTGCCTGAAGGAACACTCAACAACATCAAAAGACGATATCCACAGGTACGTGAACTTGTTGATTAAACCTGGTCGCAATACTTGGTACTGTGTACTACTATTCTGTATCAATTTCTGTGTTTAGGTGGTGACAAGGCTGATCCACTTGTTAGGACAGAAGATTCTTGGTAACCTTCAGCAGGGTCGTGGGCCATTCTCAGGTAAGATGGCGATGAGGTGTCTAACTGCACACGAACATACCTGTTGCCCCTGTCTTTCTTCCTCCACCCTTAAGCTCTTCTCACATGCTCCCGTCTCACATTGTGTTTCTGTCTTCCAGGATCAGCCTTCAGTCTGCCCAGTATGGCAACAAGTGCAGATGTCACCAACCCTGCCAGCAACCTCTCCACTGTGGCTGTGCTGCCCGTCTGTGATGAAGTGCCGATCAACGCGTTCAACCTGGAGCTCAGCCATGCCCTCAGTGCCATTGGTAGACATGCTGACTTTCTATATGTTCAAAACAACCTTTTGTGTGGGATTGTTGAATTTGTATGTAATTCAGCATGTTTAAGTAAAGCAGATTGTAAGACACATGAATGTTGTATCCTGTTTATTGTTTTCATACTGTTTAAACTGCCTCTGTTTGACACTTGTAGGGCCCACTCTGCTATTAACCAGTGACATAATCAGAGAGCGACTCGGTGCTTCTGCTTTGGACAGGTCAGTCTGATAATGAAAGAGTTATCTCAGTCAAAACTTGTCGTCATCATCACAAAAACCAGCTATAATCATTTTTTCTTTATCTACGGCATTCTTTTTTTTTTACCATTTGGGTTGAACTGATGACATAGGTTGTGAATTGTGCTTTAAAAATGAAATTGAATTGAACTGAGTTAACTGTACTTACTATATCACATTTTCCCCCCTATCATTATAGCCTTTTCTGTGTTATACAATTGTTGGTCTGTTGTTTTGTTGTTTTTGTTTAAATTAATTATTACCCTCCCAGTCACTCTCTCTGTCTGTTAGGATGAATTAAAGTGCTGTTCCTCACCTCTGTCTTTCTTCTCTGTCCATCAGTATACATGAGTATCGTCTCTCCGGCTGGCTGGCCCAGCAGGAGGACATCAATCGTATTGTCCTGTACCAGACTGACAACAGCATGACCCCATGGACACAGCGCTGCATCCGCCAGGCTGACTGCATTCTCATTGTTGGCCTGGGTGACCAGGAACCTACGCTGGGAGAAGTATGTGCCTGTGCAGGCGAGGAATTGGGAAGGGAAGAATGTAATGGTAGCACTTTCACTCTAACTCTCTTCCCACTCCTTTCTTGCCATCCAGCTGGAACAGATGCTGGAAAACACAGCGGTCCGGGCTCTGAAGCAGCTGGTTCTTCTGCACAAAGAGGATGGACCAGGCCCCTCAAGGACGGTCGAGTGGCTCAACATGCGGAGCTGGTGCTCAGGGCATCTCCACCTCAAGTGTCCCCGCAGGGTCTTCTCCAGACGCAGTCCCAGCAAACTGGTGTGAAGCAAACTTTTACAGAATTGCTGTCCATTTTTTGTCACTTTTCTATCACTACATAATACGGTTTTCATTTTGATGTTTGTGCAGAGGGAGGTTTATGAGAAGGTGTTTGAGAAAACAGCAGACAGACACAGTGATTTCTCTCGGCTGGCCCGAGTCCTGACTGGAAACAGCATCGCCCTTGTGCTGGGAGGAGGCGGAGCTAGGTGAGCAGAGTCACTGAGATCTAAGACACAATGAGATGTCAAACAATCTAAGCCACCCAAAGCTGCCTTTTACTTTACCTTTGTGTGTGGTACTGCGGTAAAGAAGTTCTCTGTTGAAATTACACCTTTTTGTGCCCTGAATGCACAAAGTAGAGCAGCATTAGGAAAATGTGTCCATGTCCTCTGTTTTAATTTGTACTGTTTAGATTCTAATGTTGAAATACATTTGCCATCTTGTAGATCTGCCTGTTGTTAAACATATTTGCTTTTCCTCACGCAGAGGTTGTTCACATGTGGGTGTGATAAAAGCTATGGAGGAAGCAGGGATTCCTATTGACATAGTGGGTGGGACCTCGATTGGTTCATTCATTGGTGCACTGTATGCTGAGGAGAGGAGTGCCGTCCGAACCAAACAGAGAGCCAGAGAGTGGTCCAAGGTACAGTACATATCTGTACTGTTATCAAGTAATTTATCTGCATGTCAGAACAAGTTTGCTCCAAAGTGTTTTTCAAAATAACGCCGTGATAAGAAACAAAAAACTCAAACAAAAATAGGCAATTAATTGACGTCTGACTTCTCTATATTTTGTTGTTTAACAGGCAATGAATTCGGTGTTTAAAACAGTCCTGGACCTCACCTACCCCATTACCTCCATGTTCTCTGGTTCTGCCTTCAACACCAGCATCTATAAAGTGTTCCAGGACAAGCAAGCTGAGGTGAGAGAATGTGGTACAAAATATATATTTTTTTCCACTGCAGTATGCTCTGAGGGAAGACATGAGGGTCGTGTTTTAAAATTGAGAAAATACTGATGAAGTTTATGACACTGAAAAACTTTGTGTCGCCCAGGACCTGTGGCTGCCATACTTCAATGTCACCACTGACATCACAGCCTCAGCCATGCGTGTGCACCAGGATGGTGAGTGACAGCTGATCTAACTACAGGGGCCACCAGCCCTCCCTGCTGCTATTACTGTTTTATTGGTTAGATGTTTTTTTAAAGCATTAGAAAAGCTCAGGGCAGCACCTTTATATGTTACAGCCCTTTTATATACAGTACATTTACTTGATAGTGCACATACTTACACATAGACAAGAAAGGGAATGAGCGATTGCTTAGGTCTTTCTCAACACTTAACACAATTTAATCCAATTACACTGCCCTGAATGATGGAGAACTAATGTGTGAAATTGGCACTGACATCAGTATGTTTCAAATGTGATTAAACAGTGAGTTGTGCTTGCAGCAGTCAGAAGTAAAATGGCACAGTGACTAAAGCTATTACCTAAGTGAGTATATTGGCACATTGTTGACCTCAATCAGCTCTTAGAAGCTACTTCCAGCACTATAATATGTC
Source organism: Stegastes partitus (assembly GCF_000690725.1). NCBI lineage: Eukaryota > Metazoa > Chordata > Actinopteri > Pomacentridae > Stegastes > Stegastes partitus. The sequence continues at coordinate 103,782 of NW_007578980.1, forward strand.
TTTTTCTTTCACAACAGGTCTATGAATTCTATATTATTAGGCATGACCTGCAGCAGTACACACAAATCTAATTGGCTTATGTGTCATGTAGAGTAGCTGGACTGCATGTCCTTAGAAGATGTGCGTTTGTTTAATAGTGTCCACGTCAGCTGGAGGACACTTACTTAAAAAAATAATATCAGCAAGAGCATTACATTGAAGCCGTCATAGTCCAAATTGCATTTTAGCTATTTTGCCTGCACAAACAATGCCAGTTTTATTCTAGTTTGGAGCATGCTACAGCCAAGTGCTTAGAAAGGACATTTCACGAAATATGTGCAAAAGAGAACACTTAAATTTCTATGCCTGTGTTTGTATTTACTGAAAATGTGTTCTGTGTCGACTGCCATAAAAAATGCGCCATCACTAACATTAGCTGAAGTAGTTCAGCTCAGTAGTGCCCCCATCCATAAGCCCCACAAATCCAGTGCTCCGTTTTCTGTGCCATATACAATCAATGTAATGCTAACTTGTGATTTCCAGCATTGTACATCGAATTAAGACAGTGCTAGCTTCACTGCAAAATCAGTGTTTCAAATTGTTATAATGTGGGCTGATTGCTGGATTTGAGGAGTTTATGGGTTTTCAGGCCTGAGTTCTGCAGGGAAACACTGAACGCTTATGTTTGCATCTTGGCATGTGTATGAACTAACCGCTGGAGCAAAGCCTTTTCCTCTCTCAGTTCCATTCTTTCCAATCATCTGCCTCTTTTACTTTAAAGGCACTGAGTTCTTTCTTTCTTTCTTTCTTTCTTTCTTTCTTTCTTTCTTTCTTTCTTTCTTTCTTTCTTTCAACATCTGGGTTTTCTTTTCTGCCTCTACCGCACTCCTCGTTTTCTTTACTCTGAACTTCATCATTTTGCTAAATTGATAAAAGCTTTTTCATTGTTTTGTCTCCATCACATTTGCGTCTAAAACTCCCAGATTATGCCCTAGACGTAACCTTTATGTCGGATCTGTCCTGGACATATATAGACATCACAGAGATGTTCAGTAGGCAAGATAACCCGTGTAGCCGCTGACCCCCCAAAATGCTGAATCCCCTCCTATGTCCATGTGAACATGTAGGATCCAGAACACTTCACCTTGCCTTTTCACCCCCTTGCCCTTTAATGACATCCCATGTTGCTTCCCTCACTCCTTAGCCTCCATTCTGTGCTTTCTGTAGTTTTCTGGTTTGCTTTTGTTAAACATTTCTAGTCTGTTGTTATCCTGTATATGTCACTTTGACTCCAGTCACTGAAAGGAAATAGTAAATTGAAGGACGTGTTGATTGATGTGAGGCACAGAGTGTCATGGGTTTGTATTTTTTTCCTTTGCTTTTGTCCAGTGAGAAAGACTGCCAAGACTCAGATTTGATACTTGTCTGAAACTTAAATTGCAAATCTTTTATGTAAAATTTGATTTATGTAGAAGTTTTCTCCTCATTTTACAGTTTGGAGAATTTAGTCAAAGGCCCACCAGTATTAAAGTGTGATGGTCCTGTCTAGCTCTCTCTCTCTGTCCCTCTCTCTATCTATATATATATATCTGTTTCTGTCTCAAACTTTCTCCCTCTTTCTGCCTCACTTCCACTTCTTCTCTCTCTGCTCATCTTTCTCCCACCTTGCTCGTCTAACAACGCTAATACTGTTTTTTAACATGATTAATCAACACATCAAACCAACAGCATTACTGGTTTTAGGCAAATTTGCATATATATATGTCATTGTAGTTTATTCTCATCTACAACCACAAGCTTTGGTGTTATTTAGCCTAAACTGTATTGTTTCTAGCAGCCATTTTACTGCATTGATAATTATTGTTTACTGAACAAAGCCTGTGTGTCCAAGCTTCCCAAAGGTTAATTTAATTCAATTGTGGAGCAGAACTGTAGTATGTTTTTATATGAAATTGGCTCCATATTAGAATGTACAACCTTTAGAAAACCACAGGCATAAGAGGGTAATTTTGTTGAGGTTTCTCTCTGTTTTGCTCCTCGCAGCTTCTTGCATTCTCTCCTTCACTACATTGCAGGCATTTCTTTCTCTGTCTTCCTCTTCCTCCTTATTGTTCTCTTTTTCTGCGTTCTTCTCTGTGTCTATCTCTGTCCTTCTCATTCTCTTTCCATCTGTGATGTGGAGTCCGGCCCATATTTGATGTGTTCCTCCTTCTCCATCTCCATTTCCCGACAGGTTGCGTCTGGCGCTATGTTAGAGCCAGCGCCTCCTACACCCCCTATTTACCTCCCCTGTGCGACCCCAAGGATGGCCACTTGCTTGTGGATGGTTGCTATGTTAACAATGTCCCAGGTCAGATTTTAAACACCCGCTCACCAAAAACCTCGTCCCCCATCCCTAAGTTGACAATCAACCACTTGACTACCCTCCACTTCTGTCGAGTCCCTTCCAAGTTCTTACTCGTAACTAACCCCACCTTGACCAGCTGGACATTGGGAGCCCATGGTTTGGAAGGAAAGACTAAATCCAACATATATCTTAAGATTGATCAGCGCCTCATATTTTACTAAATAATCACCAAAAGTACATCTTATTCTGTCTCCCATTGGCTTTTATTTTTTCACCCACACAACACACTTTCTCCAGTTGGCTTGGTGCCATCTGTTAATAAAACCCACTGACCTTCACTTTTATCCTTGGATGGGAGGTTTTGCCCCTGCATGTTTGGGCATTTATAGGTCAGAAAGAGATGCATGATCATCCAGCTTCTTCTGGCCTCACGTATTTGCTAAAATCTTCCCCTCCCCTCTTAAAGTTCTGGATGTGGATTGTGAACACAGATGTCGAATGAATGAATAGTTTGGATGTAGCTGGATTTTCAGGTGTAGAGAACGGACAGCGCTGTATGGTTTGATTGAAGGAGAGCTAATAGTGTTGAAGGTGATATTTGTGTTTCACTGGAGATTGTGAAGGGCTGCGCCATGTCAATATCACATCCGTCTGCTGTCGCTGCGGTTCACTGTGCCCATCAGTGGGCCTAAATGCGTGTGTCCTGTGCAACTTATTCCCACGAGGGCGTCCTGCTTCTGTTTCATTTCAGTCATCTCTACCTCCAGGAACATGTTCAGTCTCTCCCACCCAGCTCCTGTCCTCTCCCCTGGCTTTGCTTGCTTTTATGTGCATGCCAGTGTTAAATACAGTGAGCCTACCAATACATTTTTGAAAAAAATATAAATATACATTGATGCATGTATTGCTTTTTATTTTGAGAATATGTGTTCTGGATCCTACTGAATAAAGCCCTTTAAGCTACAGTAAATCTAGAACGAAGGAATGGAAAGCTGTAGGTGGTAGATTTTGTAAAGTCACGCTTCAATAAGATGATTCTGCCTCAGTATTCACATATACTCCATGCACAGTTGCACCCCTCGCTTTTCTCTGCGGTGCTCCTTATCCTTCCAACCCATGCAGCGCCCGGCCTGCTCCTGTCCCCTGCTGGCACCGAGCGGTACTGCAGGACATGGGTAGGCTGGTTGCTTCCCTGCCATGTTCATGGTGAAAGATCTCCAAACACTGTCACATCAGCATCAGCTGGGCAATAAAAGTAGGTCTATTTACACGACTGTTTTCTCGTACTTCAGACCACTTAATAATGATTGGATTTTGATATCTCCGTGCATTTTGCAGTATCATAAAAAAAAATGGAACAAATCCACATAAACACATGCAGCAAAGAGCTGTTGTTGAGACATAGTTTGGAGATTTAAAACAACTTTGGTTCTCTGTGATGGTTGCCATTTACTTTTTTACCTTCCGCACGCTGGGTTTCTGTGCAAGGTAATGAGGTTAGCAGTGGGGCACAACAGAGTCTAAAGGTGAGCAGAACTACAGTCCTACTCTTTGCAGGGATCGGCAGCCTTCTTCTGTCCGACCTCCCTCTGATGTTTGGATTGCGGTCTGTGTCGACACTAATCTGAAACGTATAGCGAACATTATTGAGATGTTATTCCCCGCCCTCCTTCCTCCCTCCTCCTCCCTCCTTCCCTCCCTGGTGTGCCAGGCTCTCTGTGGCGCTATGTACGGGCGAGCATGACCCTCTCGGGGTACCTGCCGCCTCTCTGCGACCCCAAAGATGGCAACTTGCTAATGGACGGTGGCTACATCAACAACCTGCCAGGCAAGTACAGGTGGTAACCCCCCCCATCCCAAACCCCACCCCACCCTTCTCCAACCGCATCCCACCCCCACCTGCCAATCAACACACTGTGCAGTCCAACCCAACTCCTGACTCCCAGAGGAGGTGGAAGGTGGAGTGATGGATGGGGATGCTTTGTGAGGGAGGGTTTAATCAAGTTAGTAATGTTTAGAGGCTGGGTAAGTAGGTAGATGTGGGCTTATTGCTTTTGGAGGGAAGTCCTGTGGTAGTGCTGAGTTTTCCCCATCTGAATATTAAGCCATTCTGAATCGATCATTAATCCATCACATGAGATAAATTAAATCAAAAACTCAAAAGAGAGCAAAAAACAAAAAACTGTTCTGGATTACTAGATGGGAAAAAGCCAGCATTTAGAGTTATACTGAGAGTGGTTCAACTGTATATAAAGTTAAGGTTATTGCTCAAATTAAGAACTGAACTGTCTGCTTGTATTCGTGTGTCAAACAGCCTGGTGTCAGATAAATATTGAATTAAAATTGGCGGAGGGGTTGCCACAAGCATAGCATTTGGGGGGAAAAACAATTTCGCTTCTGGCATTAAAACTTTACTGTCATTCTGCATTTTTTATTATTCCATACGACACCAGTCTGTTTTAATCTGAATCCTCTTGTGTTGTAGCTCTTTTTTGTAGGGCTGGGCGATAAGTATTATTTGTCACTGGAATCACACCTTTGTAATATGATCATATCCTCTTATCATTCTACAAACTGATTACTTCAGTCAAGTTGTATTTTAAAATACAAAGCTAACTATTGAAGTTTGCTTTTTACAAGTGTGAATAAGTTGCCCTCATGTAAAGCATAATGGTGGAACACTATTAGCTCCAGTGTGATTTGGCTTACGTTTGAAGTATTGTTCAATATATCTAAACCATGTAAAGTCCATATCCTCATTTATACTGTGATACTGGTGTCAGCTTTATCGCCTCGCCCCACATTTGTAATTCTCATTCTTAAGCTTAATGTTAAAATCAATATTTCCCTGTCTTTCAATCAGAGGATAAACAGTGGTGTGTGTTCAGACTGAGGGGAGGAACTGTTTCACTGCATGAAAGCATTTAAAACTGCACCAGATCAAATGTACACATTCCTGTAAAGTTCAGGCAAAGTAAAACTTAAGTAAGACCAAAGCAGTTTTTAGCTTTCACCGTGTTTTTTGCAGATGAAACCTCCCCTGAGTCTGCGTCTGTGTTGTTATGATAAAGAATATACTGTGTATTGATGTAGCAGCCACATTACACAAATCTCCAGACTGGCCTATTGCGATGCTCTATTTGGGATGGAAATTATGTCTCAATGTGTCCCAGGCGATTCTCTTTTCTGAGGTTTGTGAAATATGGTGCTTTGTAGGCCCAAAGATTGATCCAGCTGAAGGGAGCCTTGTAAAATCATCATCCTTTATTTCTGAATTTTATTACACTGCCTTCTCCCCAAAGAGTCTGTGCTCAATCAGCTGCTTTCCATAGTTGTTCTTGGCGCACTGGATCAGTTCTTCGGCCTTGTGGGATGTCTTCCTGTTCTTGTCTTTGAATAGGCTCAACACCACAAAAAAATGCTCGCTGCCACAAGGCTTTTTTAAACGCTAACAAGTCGATGAGAAGGGTCATGACTTCAGGCCATGTGTTGGTTGTGCCAGGAAAGTATACAGTTTTCTTTTTCAAAATTGCACCGTTTTTTTGTCACTAATTGGCCATAAATGCTTTGGATTATATCTAACAGCTAACAAAAACTGATGTGTTTTTTTGTGGTGTAAGTCTGTTGGAACATTGTGCGCTCCTACAATGAAGGCTTAAAGAAACTGAGATCAACCTGAAACAACACAGGATTCATTGTCTTATCGTCTCTGCTCCTGGATTTTGTCGTGTTGTGTTTGTGTACGTCTGTGTGATTGTGTGCATGTGGGTGAACACTGGTGTACCAACAGCGGACATTGCAAGGAACATGGGTGCCAGAACAGTCATCGCCATCGACGTGGGTAGCCAAGATGAGACTGACCTCTGTAACTATGGCGACTGCCTGTCTGGCTGGTGGTTACTGTGGAAACGGATCAATCCCTGGGCAGAGAAAGTGAAGGTACAGTTAGAGCTGGCAGCACAAAGCGCTGGTAACTATTCATGAGTCAGCAGCTTAAAATTTATTAAAGTACGCCTACGTTTTTATTTTATCTGATGAATATGTGGCATCAATGATACTGCTATAGGATCAGTAGGATTAAAGAATTTCTTGTGTTAATTGTGAATTATAGTGGCCAGTGGTTGAAATACAATGCTTCTGCAGGTTCCAGACATGGCAGAGATCCAGTCACGGTTGGCCTACGTGTCTTGTGTGCGGCAGTTGGAGGTGGTGAAGAAGAGCGCCTACTGCGAGTACATCAGACCTCCCATCGACCGTTTCAAAACCATGGACTTTGGCAAGTTTGATGAGATCTATGTAAGTCAACTGCTGAACGTGGCTTGTTTTTAGTTTTTTAGAAATATGGTTTATTACATGAGCAAGAAGTGTGTCTCTCAAATCCCCTACGATTAAATGTAATGTGGCTGCTGATCAAGAATTACATGAAGGGGATTTCTTTAACGTAGGGGATCACTGCACAAGTCAGATCTCCTGCATCTCCACAGAGGGATGATAGTCCTCACTAGTGGGCTTCTTTCCTTTGCACTGTTTTGTATTGGCCTGGTAAATTATCAGGACCAATATTAGGCATTTTTTCCGATTATTAGTAGAATTTTTATTATTGACTGCAAAATTAAATGCACTACTTTAGGTCAGATGCAGCTTCTTCTCTCTTTCGGTAGTCACTCTGTGGTCTCAGAGATGTCTTTCTAGCAGGAACACAACTCGCAAAAACTGAACAATAAGCACGAACCATTGCCACAAACCAGGAAGTGTACTGCTTTCACAGTGACTAAGGCAAGGGGATAAGTTAGGAGGCAGATACAGATGACCCTGTGGCAGCTTCAGTTAGCAAATCAAAGTTATTCAATGAAAAAACAGCTTAAGATGCCGCACCCTGCATAGAAATGGAGGAATTGACTCTTGCACTCTTTGAAGTAAAGTCGTAAATTTGCTATTTCATTCATGGCCGTCGAGAGACAAGATAAAATGATTAAGATAACCCTTCAGAAGTATAAAATCTTGTCTCATAGTGTTATCAACTCCTGTTCAGTTTGTTAGTGGCTGATAGCAGCATACTGTGTTCATCGATATTTTTTTTTAACATTGTATGTTGGTCTAGATGCTTAGTAAGAACAATAACAACCACTCCCAGTAGATATGCATTCATATGTTTCACTGTCCACTGCTGCTGCGACCTTGAGCTGTGTTGCACTTCATATTAACAAAATCCAACAAATCGGCTCCCTCTCTTTGTCCATTTGTTTGTTAAATTGATTTCATCATTTCCAGAAACAGTCAAGACCATGAGTTTATTTTTATTTTTTATTGATCTTTTCAGTGCATTTGATACAGTTACTCATTTTTTGCTTTTAAAAAGGCTCAACGGTTTTGTTTTTAAATGGTGCCAGAGTTGCCTCTTAAACAGACAGCTGTGTGTGATTCTCAGAAATGCAAAGTCAGAATCTGTCATGGTTTTCAGAGGTGTCCCACAGGGCTCAGTATTTGGGCCTCTGCTGTTCAAACTGTACATAGATGATATTGTTTCCTCTGTATCTCATTTTAGCATACTTCTTTAAGCTGACTATGCCATGTTCTACTGTAGTGTGGCTTGTGTACATTCTGCTGTAAATTTCCAACGGAGCTTCTTCTCCCAGTCACAAGTTGCACTCAGTAAGCATTAATTAGTTCCTTATGCAAAGACAAAACCAAACACATGATTTTCACCAGAGCCAAAAATGTTCCTACTGAAAATCTTGTCATCTCTGCTCTGAATAATACAATTATTAAAAGGGTTACAGAGTGCAAATATTTATTTGGATTGATGATAAGTTGACTTTTAAATATCATGTGTCCACCCCAGTGACAAAAAAAAAAAAAAAAAAGGTTTTGTTTACAGGAATAAATTATGTTTCCCATTGCACTGTAGGAAAATGCTGATTAAGGCTTCTTTTTTTTATCAGTTCTGTATTGTGGTGACATCTTCTACATGAATGTATCAGTAGCAGCTCTTAAGCCCTTGGATGCTGCTTATCACACTGCATGAAGATTTATTCCTGCTGATAATTATAATACTCATCACAGTGAGCTGTTTGCCGAGATTGGGTAACCCTCACTCAATCCATAAGACCTGATAGACACTGGGTTTTATTTATGTATTTATAAGACTCGTTTTGCTCGTTTATATTAGCTCTTTACTATCTTTTATTGTGGGCTCTTAATGAATATGCTCAAATAACTGGATTGTGCTGCAGGTGCTGGCTGTGTTTAGCAATCCTGGAAAATCTAGTTTGACTGACTACACTCCTGTAGCCTGGAATAATCTGCAGAACAATCTAAAAATTGATTAATTTTTATACTCTTAGCAATTGTAATTTTTAATTTCACCTTATTTTACTTCCAGCTGCTTTCGTTTTAGTTGATTCATATCTTTTTTTTTAAAAAAAAACAGAACTGTAATTAATGTTTTTGTTATTCTACTAACATTGCCTTATAGTATTGTATTGCTATCTAAATTACTATTATTACTAATTATTACTAATTACTATTTTATTTCTGTTCTATTCTTTTATTAGATTTCTCTGCTACACTGTGAATGAGGCTTTCATATCTCATTGTACTCAGAGTGTAAATAAAGGTTCATTGAATAAATGAATGAGAAATGTTGAGGCAAGATACATCAGATTCAGAGTTACAATCAGTTTTTCTACTCTGAATATACGTGCTGTTTACAAAAAAACTGTGTGCTTCTGTTAAAACTACGTTGTACTTCAGGATGTGGGCTTCCAGCACGGGAAGTTACTGTTCACCGGCTGGGCTCGAGGGGACATTATCGAGAACATGCTGAAGGACCACCGTTCCGCCGACTACAATGACAGCAAGAGAACTGACGTGAGGACACACTCGATAACCATAAATTTAATATGGTTGATGTATAACGTACATGTCAAAGTTATTACTGCATAATTCTAATAATTTCTTGCCTATTAGACCTGCACGTGTCCAGGAGCTGACTTCACTGACCTTGCAGAGATCGTATCCAGGATAGAGCCGGTCCAAAGCTACGTAGCGACAGAAGGTGAAGATCATTACTGTCAAGAAAGAATTCCTTATTCCCTAATGCTGGTCGGAATATGTTTTTCATTTCATTTTAAACCAATAATTTAGTTTTAAGGCAGTGCGTAAACTACTTAAGCACACAGCTTTCACATGTTACAGAGGTCTCAGCTACTCGATGTGCAGTTCCCCTTTGAGATCATGTCACATTAATCAGTGTAATAAATAAGGGGTTGTATCTTTCACCTGCTCTGTTTTATTGAAATACAGCAGGGGATGTTCCTGATATTTTATGGCTGCTATCTAAATTGGGTGGGTCAGTCACGCAATAAATTCTTTCTGTAATATCTCCCCTAAATCTTTCCACTCAGCCGAGGAGTCGGACTGTCTGACGGAGTACGAGGAAGACGGGATGGACACGGTGAGAGAGGAGGAAGGGGAGGAGGAGGAGTATGAGGCAGAGGATCCTGAGGACCACTCCCCTGGAGAGTGGGGACAGAATGGAGTCTTTCAGACTGTGAGTGCACACAAACACAAAGTTTTACAAAAAGAGTAAAGAGGATTTACTCCTAGAAATGTATTGTTTAAATAAATCCAAATGAAAACACCTGAACTAAGTCATGTATACCTGTCTTCCCTCTGTTTTGCCCAAACTGAAAGGCAAGCTCGAGTGAAATTTGAAATTAAGACAGCAAAAAAACAAAAACCTTATGTAGCTCATTTCTCTGCTCCATAGAGCGGCGGTCTCCAACCTTTTTGTACCAGGGACCGGTTTTACCCAAGAAAATGTTCTACGGACCGGCCATTGCACACATAACAAAAATAATAGTTTTTTCTATTAAAACGTTTCATAAACAAATAAAATTACTTGCTAAATATGTGTTTACGTTCCCACTTTCCAAAAAAGCTCTCTGGAGACTTTTGTTTTGTTGTTTTGTTTGTTTTATACATTTCGGCAGCAGTTAGATTGATGGCTTCCTTTAATAGCCGAAAATAAAAACTGACAGTCAAGTGCGGAAACGAACACAGACGGAAGTGACAGGAAGACGAGCTACTCATTTTTCAAAATAAAACACCCTGCAGACTGCGCTGGAAATAAAATGAAACACTAAAACGTTTTTATTCTTTCCCGGTGGTTGGGGACGGCTGCCATAGAGCATTAAAGTTGTCAAGAAATAATTACCACATAACTCTGCCTCCATCATGACAATGAACACACACAATAAAGTTTATATTGAGTCAGTTCAATATACACTCATCGATAATTACTAAAGCAACAAATATTTGCATTTGGTTGCCTTTTGACGTGCAATGACAATAAAGTTGAATCTAATATAATCTAATCTAAAAAGATATATTAATCCCCAGCTAAAGATAGACCGCAATTTTATTCTATTTATTTGAGAGATGACAAAGTGTATTAATTAAAATACACATAATGCAAATGTAGCACAAGTTACACAAAAGGTTCTTTTTCATAAGCAGTCCCTTTGCCTGATGTTGTTCTTAAGGCCACAATACAAAACTTCACAGGAGACTAAATGGTGTATTAATAATCTGTTTTACAGTTAACAATCAAATGGAACTGACAAAAACACGCTGCTACACTTCTGTCTTTATCACAGTCAATTTATTTATTATTCTGCGTAAATATGACGGCCTTTCTTGACAATCAAAAACTTTATTTTAATCATCAGTGGTATCTTTTATCTGTTAGATTCCAGTAGGGTACTAGACAAACACAGAATTCTTCTTGGCAACCTAAAAACAAAACTGTCTTCTGCAGGATGAAGAGAAATCTGTGAGGCAACGCAGGAAACTTACCAGTGACTCCAACACCTCCGAAGTGTCGGACTGCTGACAGAGGGCCACGGAGGAGTAGGACGATAAGGACAAGGGTCACGCTGTGGGTCCATAAACTGTCGAGGCTCGAGACGTGGACGTCACACTCAGCCCCTGCGACGACTGAAACTCTTGTTTTATTTCTGGAGAAACCGCTTTTCATCCTCTAAGCTGTTGAATTTTTTTTTTTGCATCAAGTGGCTTTCTCCGGATTTATACAGATAGGAACAGACTTTGAAGGTTTACGCCAACCAGAGTTTTCTCCCATCATCACTGACACATTGCCAGAGTCCCTCCCACAACAACAACAACAAAATAAAAAAAAAAAAAACAACACTATCAACTTGAAATTCAACAATTCAAATCACTTGCATGTCCCATCTGTGTCTCCGAATCTTTAAACGTCGGTACAGCCTCGCTGACGACATTACATGGTCTTCATTTGTTGTTCAGATGAGTGTGTGTTTGTTACCCGTGTGTCAGGATGACTGGTACAGATGAGCAAAACTGTGATTTTATTATTTTTTTTAATTGTAGCATGACACTGAAAGAAAATTCACAGACAGAAGAACTGTAGTTACTAAAAGTCGTGTAGGTTTAGCATAGATGTTGGGTAGGGGAAGGTATAGAAAGAGGGCATGGTTGTATAAACACCAAAGTAGATTTCTGTTGACTGAACTAGAGGTTGGACCAGAAAGCAGGACGAGGATGGACTGAAATGAGGAAAGAGGAAAAGACATGCATGTTAGCTGCAGAAAGTTGAAAATACATGGAGACGAAAACGTGCAGACGAGGACGGAGATGGATCAGTGAGCATAGTGTTATTTTAATTTAATTTATTTATAATTCACGCACAATAAACTAGAGTGAACTGGATGCACTGTAGGCAGACTAAACCTAATAGAAGACGGTCGTTAGGGATGAATGAGATTATCGCAGTGAGTGGATGTCACTGTGGCTGTGTGCTTGAATTGTTGTTTTTTTTTTTTTTTTGTAGTTTGTTTTTGAAATGATGCCAGATAATTACGATGCCTTTTCAACTACTGTTCAACCCGCTCAGAGTGGACATGACTGTGGTGCGATCACTCAACCGACACTACACAACACAGGAGTTTGTGCTCGCCTCTGCTTGCACAAGGTCACGCGTACAGTACTCAGGGTTCCTGCGTATAACTTGACATTGCAACAAAAACAACAACAAAAAACAACATCCTCTGCTGGTATGTATGAGAGCGTATCTCAGACTGTAGTCTCCAAAACCAACACATTATTGTGGAGAAGTGATTTTGATAGCACGCAGAAATCCTGAGTAAACCTGAACCTCCAACGGGCGGATATTCACCTCGTCTAACACTTAGCTCACATGGACCTCTTGTATAAATTGTAACAAGATTATATTATAATATACACAATGTTAATATTCATATATGTATATGAGGTGGAAATTTGTAAGTTGATGCTTTGCTGCAAAAACAAGGGAACCTAATCAAAAAAAAAAAAAAAAAAAAAGGGTTGTTCGCTTAACATCAATTATGTTGTAATGGACAGTTGCCAGACTTGCTTTTTTTTTATTTATACATATTAACAAATGGCTTTTTAAATTGGGAACGAAGGGGGGTGGTGTCTTATTTTACTTAACCCGGCTTTAGCTGTTTTGCACTGAAATATTTGAAGTATTCCTTGCTCAGAAGATGTTTGGTTTAACATTTGCCATCCACCTTGATATGCCAAGGGAATCTAAAAGAATAAAAAGAGGTTATAATTTAATATGCATATTGGTAAATAAACGTAATATGCATCCACTTATGTCTAACTAGATTTTTTGTTCTCTCTTAAACTGTTGAATGCATGTGATAGGATTCGTTGTTGAAGATGTCAGATACACTCATTTATCTTGAGGTGCATCTGTTTATGTTTGTTTTTTCAGACAGGTAAGTCCTTCTCACTGTGAGATAAACTCCTGTTCCCACGCTAACAGTAAACACTATTAGATATCAGTGCCCAGCAGGAAAAAAAAAAAAAAACATTGAATAGGTGACTATGTTCTGTAGAGGTTTAAAGTACTTATGATAATGTTTGCCTGCTTTAAAACATCCACAGGTGAGCTGGATGGGACCAGTCGTGCTCAAGAACACTTGTGTGCAGGTGAGTCCCTACCTGTAAATCCTAATTCTAAAAATTGATTGATTGATCTGTCTGTCTTCATAGATCTAACACTCAGTAGTGAATGAGTAGTTATTGCAGAATCTTCTATAGATACAG
>NW_007578980.1:117929-189134 GCF_000690725.1 Stegastes partitus
AGATGATGGATGGGTCCCATCATGCTTGGTTGCTTTTTTGTTGTTTGTTTTTAAAATATATCTGTTGAACCACAATTCAAAAGCAATGTCATGATTTTCATTACATTTTCATTTCTTATTACTTTTGTCAATTTCAATGACAGCTGTTTCCTTCTTTAATGGGAGGGTATGAACACATCTGAGGACACCTGCATCTGTGTGTTTTCTGAGTAGCATGAACAGACTCCATCTTTAATTTCATTGCCTTGTGACGTAATGCTAATTAAACTGCATTTTGATGAGGAAATCTCCTTCTAAGCCACTTCTACACAGTGGGACAGTCACGTTGATAAGCCTTGATGACGCATTCACCCAGTCTGCAGTAGGGTTTTTTTTTCCAGCCTTCCTTTCCGCTTTGGCTGCAGGAGCTTTGTTGCTTATCGTATTTTTAAACTCCTCATATTTTGGTGCAGGATTATAGTTTGTACTTCCTGTGAGAACTACGCAGCTCTACACCTGTTCACGTTTGTGGCTGCCAACACACAGGTATGTAAACATGCTCGTAGTCAGGTTATGAAACCCCCGAGTTGATAACCAGCTCCACGTGACCACTTAGCCTGACTGTTAGGTTTAGTGAAGCCAGATTACTAAAAGACATCTGGGGTATGTTGAACTTGCTTCCTGGTACGTGCTACTCCAATCCAGACCCTCACTGGATTAGGCGCGAGGTAGAATCGGCCAATTATCAAACACTGTAAATCAGGATTGGACACCAAGGTTCCTTCTGTGATTACGAGCTAACATGGAGTTTAGTTTACTAGCTGGCTTACAGTTGCACATATTTAGTCATAAATCAAATTAATGGACAAGTTTTCAGCTGAAGTGTTTATAATTAATGAATGTCTGAACCAAACTTCATGACAATCAAATACTATGTCGGTTGACCAACAACGTTTATAGAAATCAGTTCAAACCGCTTTGATAAACTTCTGTCAGTCTTCAGATAGCGATCAGACACCTGACTCTTTATGACCATCATCAATGTTTAATAACAGGTTTTTCCATTAGATAAGACCTAGCCTCTGCACATTAATGTCATGCAGGTTTATCAGCCGGGAGACACCTTTCTCCTGTAACTGCACACTGATGGAAAATCTGTTGTTCATTATGCTGGACACCGAGATCAAAAGACAAATGCACATACAAAGAAGAATCAATCCACTTGACAACTACTTGGGGTTTAAAGATTTCTAATTATATCCAGGTTTGTCTAAAAAAATATGAAAGATTTGTGATGTTTTCTCAGGTTTTTGAATCTTAACACACCTGAAAATGGAGGCAGATTTATCAGAAATGTCACACGCCGAGTTTACAGCTTTACGTGAAAAAAGTGAATACGTGTCCGCTGTAAACTGTGACAGTAAATCCTACTCTGTTTTCTGTTAACTACATATTTCATTTATGTGGGCTTAAATTTGAGAAAAAGGAATTAGAATATTATTTTCCCAACAAGGCAACAAACATTGTGATGAGTGACCAGACGTGAGCTTTAATTTACATGGTTGAGTGTGTTTAGAATGGAAACTGAATTGAAAAACTCATTTAATTTCAACATACAATAGTAGAAATAACCATATTTTGTATAAATTCTGATGCGGAAGAGTCGTGAAGTTTATAAAGATGAATAACTCGACAGATTACCCTGAAATGAAGACAAAAAAATCTGCTTGGCATTTATTTGACAATTAATTCTAATGCCACATTTTATTTGCTTTCAGTCACCAGAGCTGCAGAGAAACACACAAGGAGAGTTTATTGTGATGATGATTTAATATTTCTGTGGCTGCTTTACCTAAACCGACCTCAAGCTGATTTATGATTTTCATTTACGGATTTCTTTGATTTACGATACAGGAGCAGCTTGTCCCACAGTGCAGTAGAGAAGACGAGAAGTCTGCCAGCGTCGACTCTCTACTGTACTGATGGGCTCTCAGATGGACGAACAGATGGAAATTATTCATGTTTCTGATTTCTGTCTTTATCATAGATGGAGCTAAAAAAACAATCCGGCTGTTCGCCAAGAGGGTGTTGTTTTACAAAGAGCGCAGCATCCTTCCTTCTTATTAGGTTGAAATGTCAACCATGTATATATTAGGACATTACAAATTAAATCCACTGTAATTTAACATGAGCAGATTTGTCCTTATGGATTATTCTGACATCTTTGGTTGATGTGGACATGAGTACGTTTTCTGTAAACTTGACTAGAAACTGACAGAAAGTTTTCTATTTTCTGCACTTTTCATCTATTTAGGCTTGAATCATTTGTAAAGAAATAGACATATTTATTCCCAATGGGGCAATTATTATACAGTGCCCTCCATAATTATTGGTTAAGATGTGTTAAAAGCCTTAAAATAAATTCAATCTTTGTTGCAGAAGCATACTCTCACACTGAAAATAGTAGAAAAATGTAACCTTTAACTCAACTCAAATGAATTGTTGGCAAAAGGGGGCTGTACAAAGTATTAACATCAAGGGTGCTAATAATTGTGGCAAACATGATTTGATGTAAAAGAATAATTTTTTAATATGGGATTTTTTTCACACTGAATAAATGCACCTGAATTAAAGGTTGAATTTTCCTCTTTTTTTTTCATTGTGGTCCTATATTATTTAGAAAAAAAAAAGAATTTACTAGAAGCTAAAGAACACATCTTAACCAGGGGTGCCAATAATTATGGAGGGTGCTGTGTGTTAAGATTTAAAAAAACAAAACAAAACATTTATGTAGTTTTAGATCTTGAAAACGAACACAATTAAATAAAATTTGAGTCTAATGAGGTCAATTTGATTCATGGTTGTACTACCTATATATGATCATTTATTTAATAATGTTGTATTTATTTACTTAATTTTGAACACTTTAAAGCGCCATATATATACTGCATCTTAGTGATTTGAATGTGCAGATAAGAAAGCATCACCTGATTTTGACTCTTTGATCGTGATTAGGCTCATTTATGAGATGGACACACACAGTAGTCTTCATATGCATGCAGTGGAAGCACTCTACGCTCTCTACTGATTTCCCTTAGTTTTAACTGTTTAAACTATTATTGCAGTCAAAAAGGTTTAACAAAAGAAAGCAGCCGAAAAAATGTGCGTTTGAGGCCCAGATGAAGACACAAAAGTGAGGCGGCGTGCACCAAAGCATTCACGTGTAATTCAGGTAAACACAGTGTGAGAAATGAGCAGGTGGAGTAAACATGGGATTATTCATACCTGCACTTAAAGCTGACTCTTAAACTGGAGGGTTTCAATCCACAAACTTTTTCAATCTGCATGTAAATGTGATTTTGAGCAAGACGTGGATTATCAAGATGTGATGGCACTCACTGGAGCAAAGTTAAATAGAACATTTATAAGAAGCAAATCAATTACAGTTAAGGATAGATAGTATATAATGAAGCTACTGTTTTTGTTTTCGTATTTTTAACCAATACAATTACCAGGGCCATGGGGGAAATGGCCTTTTCCACAAAAATCCCTCAAGATATTTTTTATGGCATGTATTTGACCAGAAATGTCCCATTAAGATTTATAAGGTGATCAGATCAGAGGGCAAACATTAATTCCACAATATCTGCTGACCTTGGTGCTCCAACCAAAAAAACAAAAAAAATTAGTATTTGAAGCGTTGGCTAATCTTATCAAATGTCACACCAACTGTTACAAAGGATGGTTGTTAATTATTTGGTCATATTTTCCATCTTGGGGGCAGTCCAGAAAAAAATGCACAAAGGGGCTGAACCAGGTGGCAAACAGCTGTGAGCAGATATATACGGAGGCGTGTGCTGTTCATGACTTAGAGCGCTCACAGGTTGTCTGCGTCTGGCTCCCAAAGCTTCTCACCATGAACTTCATCCGTGTTCTGTCCTGCCTCACCCTGCTGGTGACAGCTGCTGCTGCCCAGCACCCCAAACCCTGTGGTGAGTATGGTGCTAACATAGACTGTATAAAGCTCTTTTATACAGTCTATGGATGGCAACCACAGAAAATTAGTTAGGTTTTTTTTTTTTTTTTTTTGCTTCAATTGAGAGTTTGAACTGCTGCTGCAGAGATGAGTGAAAGTGCTTTTTATTTAAAAAAATATGCATTTGCGTCTATAAGAGCCACAGAATAAATGCAGGAAAACTACATGGGTGGTAGAAACTGCTTCTTTTTTTCTTTTTTTTAACTTTTATTTTTGGTTGTCTTTTGCATGTTGACCCTATTCAGGACTTTTTTTTTATTTTTAAAGATTTTTTTAAAGATTCAAAGATGGAAATTTGTCATGGATTTGGAACCAAAACTATGTCAACTTATCAGAAAATGTATTTAACATAGCATAAAAGTCTATAAAGAATACCAACAAATGTTTTGCACATATTCTTTCTTTGGGGTCCAGTGGACCCTGAAAGACCTTCTACGTATGGCAACAAAAAAAGCCCTGAATAGGGTTTAACTGTTCTTCTGTACTGTGAATTCATCTTCATTCATTCAGTATCTCATTCATCAGTTTATTTTGAGTGATGAGAAGCTAAAACAGTAAAGCGTTTAAATGTGTCACTTTTTTTTTTTTGTAAATATTTTGTTTTTTTCTGCAAAGACAAATTAGGATGGTAAATTTATATGTTTTATCTATCTTAATGTTACCTTAATGAAACAAAAACAGGCTATAAAACAAAGTTAGTTTACCCAGTATGGTATGATTTTCAATGAGCAGAGATGTTGTCTTGCTTTAAATTATGACATAAAGGATTCGTTGGTTATTTACATTTTCTTTTGTTCCACAGAATCTCCTCCGTTGATGAGCGGCGGCCACACTGTGGTGAGTTCAGCTTCCCTCACATGTAATCTCTCTTTTTTCCCCCCCTCACTTTCTACGCTTTGTCTTTTTATTTTCTTTAGATGGTTGGTGAAGGAATAACGGCCACAGGAAATATCGCCTATGATGCCTTTGCACAGAGGGTTCGGGTTAGAGAGGTTGCGTTGACAGGCAACCACACTGCTGTTACGGAGCAGCTGATGCTTTTCTCAGAGGTAGTTTATCCTAATTATAGTACATTTTTTTTTGTTGTTGTTCAGATGCTGAGTTTGAAATCTCATTTTGCAGATAACAATACTTTCTGAAACATTTTGTCAATGTTCAATAGATTACCTTTGTATGATGTATATAAAGGTATATAAAATTAGAAACTGAAAACAATTAATTTAGTCACTGGAAAACAGAAACCCTTGAAGGTCTATTAGTGCAATTAAGTGGAAAATAATTTTCATTTTAAGGAAAATTTTAGTGGAAATGGAATAAAATGAGTTAACCAAAGGAAGACTGTCTGTAGAAAATGTATCACAACTGCATCAAAATAATAAGCAAGCAACTCAGATGAATGATCTGCATTTTCTAAATGACTAAAATCACTCTGGACCAGACATGTCAGTCGAGCCACTGCCACCCCCAAACATACCTCTCTTTGAAGCCTAATATCTACGTAATTATTGAATTATTTAAAAGATTACCACAAGCACGCTGATGTAAAGGAGTGACTTTAGACAATGATGTCAGAATCGCTTCTGGTAAAATGTGTTGACTTTTGATTTTCATGAGGGAAATCAACATTTTTCAAACAGGAGTCTATTGGAATGAGAAAGCAGCACCTACTGACCATCAGTGGTATTGCACTTTAAGGTACTTGGCCACTGACAAGCCAAGAGAGTGCTACTCATTAAGAAAACATTCAAAGACACAGCAGACCACAATGATTGGATAAAGACAATGTTTTGAGCAGTGGAAGGAAAGCATATGTATTTTTTGTTCTTAATTTCAGAAAGTCTATTATGAGATTGACTGGTCGCGTGTGAAATGCACGAAGAAGAAGCTGGACGGCTTCTTCGTTCCCATGCACGTGCCCAAGGATGCTAAGCTGATGGGTCAGGTTTTCATGGGATCATCCTCCTCTTGGGGAATGGGTGTGCTGACCAACACCTGGTACGGAAGCTTGCCAGGAAACGGTAAGAGGACACACAGAAAAATCTGCTTTTATTGATGTTCTGTGATACTATACTGATGCTGGAGTGGTGATAAAAGTCTGTGACCGACAACTTGCCACACAAATCCACAAAAATTAGTCTCCTGATGAGGCCACTTCACCACATAAATATTCAAGCATGATATTCGGACACACTCTGGCCCAGTTTTTGTAACAAAAGGCAGAACATTTTTGTATTTATGCATTACGCATAATTTAAGTTGCATTTTTTTCACTTTGCAGTAGCCAGCCATAGAGATATTTTTGGTTTTCAGTAATTAAAACCACTAAACTTTAAAAGTTGAATTCTGCTGGGAAGATATCAGTTTCATCCCCGTGTGTTCAGCAGTGAGACTAGCAAGCTAACAACTGAGAAAATGCAAAATGTGATCAGGCTTCCTGTTGAACAGCACTTTCAAAAGAGGCTTTTGAATGTGCTGAGTGACTAAATGACAAGTAATATAACAAAGAATTTATTTCTTAACATTTTCTTGCTGTGTTGAATGAATTATAAACTTCCATTTAAAAGTGGTTGGATTCTTGCTGTTCTGTGCAGTTCAGCCTGATTATTGTTTTCAGGACTTTACTCAAATGTCTTTACCGAGATCGGCTGCATCCCTTTGACCTACACCAGCTATACCCCAGCACATGGGTGGATCACAGTCAGGTAAGAACACACAGAAGCACAGAAATACAAATAAAATACCCAACATCTCCATTCCAGATATTATCAGAACTAACCCCTGACAGTGACCCTTTAGTAGCTGTAAGTTTGTGAAGTTTTCTGAAGATATCATATATAAATCCACTGCATTCACAACCTAGCCTCACAGTATGAGCTCATAATGCTCGTCTTGCTGTCTGTTGGGTTTCAGAGGGTTTTTTTTTTTTTTTTTAAATCAATACTGTAGAACAGCAATTGTTAAATCAATCAAGCTCTTTTTAATACAGAAGTAATCACCCCGGGCAGAACTGGGATCATAACTGTTAAAGATCGATCCACGGTTTAGGGCATCAGTGTGGTAGAACGCTTCATACACTGCTGTACTGTATGCCCCCTAGACCAAGTATGAAGTCTGTGTTGCATCAAGTCAAACAGCATTCCTTGTAAACAAGAATCACTCCTAAAATGTTGTTTATTCTTCAGCACCTTCAACTGGGTGGTGGGCCTCTCAAACCCCATGGACTTCGTCCCCCCTAGCATCTGTGAAAGAGCTGAACTGGAGGAAACAGAGACAATCGACAACTTCTTCACCGCCCTCAGATCTCTGGCCATAAAGAGCTAGAAACACGAGTGAAAACCTGAGAGTGTCTCCCTGAGATAATCACAGATTCTGCTCCTGTCATCAGAGCAGAGCTAAATTTGAAAATGAAAAGTAAAATGAATCACACAAACAAGATTTCCAAAGTGGTTTTCACCTGCTGTGCCCCCATGTAGCCACCAGACAACAAACACAACAGGAATGCATGTGACCCATCATTCGTCCGATGTGTAGTTATAATGGAGGGGGGAAATCTTGTACGTTGTGAAAGGATATATTGATCTAACGCAGTAAAATCTAGAAGTAAACAGTTACAACCAAGTGAAGGAGGCCTTCTTAGAACAGCTCAGGTCTCGTATTTGTTGTGTATCTGTCTGCTTTTTACTGAAATCCATAAAAAGCATTCAAAAATACTCAACGTATCTTAAGTTGTATTCTTGACTGAATGAATGAATGAATGAATGAGTCAGACAAATGAAAACAACCATGACATAACCATCGGAAGTTACAGTTTAAAATTGCAATAAATAGAAACAGTTACAGTGAAATGTAAATATTTAATCCTCACCAAATGTGTTTTTCATGCTAAGACATAAAGCTGTGGCAAAGTAATCATCACTCAGCAACTAAACCACAGATGACCACAAATTTCTGCACGTCTTTTAGCTCAAGTAGATGCAGGTCGTCTACAGAAGCCTGTTCATACCAGGAAAAACTAGGAATGACTTCTTCTATAAAATGTTTTTTTTTCAATCCACATCAGGTTTGCACAAAAATATAATGGATTCCTCCTTCCACCATGCTCCACGACCTCCAAATTTTAAAATTGCTGTGGTAGTTTTTGCATAATTCTGCTTATAGACGCAACAAACAAACTGTAAAATAAAATAAAAAATATGTGAAACAAAACAATGGGGAAAATCTGGCACCAAACATGCCAGAAAAATTATATTTAAAAAAAAAAAAAAAAAAGGAAAAAAATACGTTATTTACTATAACAAACAAACCCAAAAAAAAAACAAAAAACAAAACAAACAAAACAAAAAAAAAACAAAAAACATGACAATAATGGAAAATATCTGCAAAACAATTTTATTTGGTGGAATTTTAAGTTGGCCTGTTTTCTTACAGTTAAAATGTAAATTAATACATTATTTTAGTGATTTAACTGGTAGCTATATGCTATTTAAAGAAAAAAACAAATCAAGGAAAATCTGTAATATTAAAGGAAATTGCTCAGAAATTACCATAAAAAAAACTGTTAAAAGAAAAAAAAATTAACAGTATATTGAAAATCTCCGTGAAGGAATATCTTGTCAAAAATAAAGACTGAATTCAAGATAAACTCGATAAACTCATTGAGATTTTTAGCATAAGGGTCAAGCTAGCAACAGACTTTAACAATGTTAAAAGGTGAAAGGGTGGAGCCATTAATACACTGGGAGGACTGAATGGGGAATTAAAGCCACCAAGGAGTCTGAAGTAGAGGCAGCCAGGAGATTAAAAAATGATTTATAGATCAGTGCAGCTGCAGATTTCTCAGTCTGAGCCATATGTGCATTATTATAATGCTGTGGAGCTGCTTCATTCGGTGGCATCAAAGTGTTTGCCGTGTCTAAGCGTCCAAGGTGCAGCGTCACACTTGTTTGGTCAGATTTGCTTTAAGTTTATTTACCTGAAGCTGCTTCTTTGATGAGATTTCTGGCGAATAGCAGCAAATGGACATAATATGAAGGTGATGAAGGAAAAGGCAAGTTAGAGGATGTCACAGTGCAGGGTTACAAGAGTTCCTACATATTTAGATGCTGATAGTGAGAGCCAGCTACTAATGCTGTGAGTGTTTACATTCATGCTGGTAATCTCAGAAAATAGGACAATTTAGCATTTTTATTATTTCTACTGACTGTATCATACCTGATGTAGGATATATATGAAGGTAACAGTGTTATTATTTCGTGTAGAGCATGTTTAAGGGGCTGCAAGGTTGGTAGCACTGTTGCCTCGCAGCAAGAAGGTCGTCGGTTGGGTGGGGGCACCAGGATCTTTCTGCGTGGAGTTTGCATGTTCTCTCCGTGCAGCGTGGGTTCTCTTCAGGTTCTCCGGCTTCCTCCCACAGTCCAAAAACATGTTGAGGTTAATTGGTGATTCTAAATTGTCTGTAGGTGTGAGTGTGCTTGGTTGTCTGTCTCTAAGTGTAGCCCTGTGATAGACTGGTGACCTGTCCAGGGTGTCCCCTGTCTTCACCTTAAGTCAGCTGGGATAGGCTCCAGCCCCCCACGAACCTAGTGAGGATTAATCGGGTGTATAGATAATGGATGGATGGATGTTTAAGCTCCAAAGAATTGAGGCAACTGAGGAAAGTGTTTAGCTTAAAGAGATCTTCAGCCTCTTTCTGATGAAGGGTTTGATAAGAAGCTCACTATTGTGCTTCTATCTTTGAATTTGAAGCCTCAGAATATGGTTAGCTTAGCTGCGCATAGCATTTTGCTCTCTGAAACTATTTTGGCACTTCGCTGCATTACCCTCCAGTGGATCAGTAACTCCCTGCAGCCTCTGCTGATCAGAATTGATCAGAAATATTCGGGCCCGTTTCAAACTGTACATTTTCCGTATTACATGAATTAAACAAACAGGAAAATCTGTAGCTTTAGACATGTTGGTGGATTTTGTGCAGCGACTTACAAGACAATCCGACAAACATACGAGTACCTTGCTCCCTGTGCCATCTGAATTTAGAAATTTTGAAGAAAACACATATTTATACTGTTTATAACAACTGTGAGGACATGCTTCTAAGAACTCAGTAGTTTCAGCCCTGTTAGGTAGAAATTATGCTATAGTGAGTCTCTTTACATACCTCACAAATGGACTTTCCTTCATCGCGCTCTTCCCCCGACATTCCAGGTCATTTCTTCTCATTGTTAACAACCGTCTCCTTCTATTAAATGGGATTGCGTGAGTGTGTGTATCTACTTAGACCTTCAATCGTGGACCCATATCTTCCGCTTTCTTCTTGCCACACATTGTCAGTGTCTCTTTAAGGTAGCTGAATACAGCTTCTTCCCGTTCAAAGGAACAATAAGCCGTGAAGCTACTGGTTGGAAGATGCACGCTAGAAACACTGGGAATAATGGCAATGGCTGCTATTGTTGTAGAGCAAATGATGCTTTTAAAAAAAAAAAAAAAAAAAAGCAAGAAAACACCACTTAATCCTCAGGGTCGCAGGGGGGCTGGGGTCTATTCCAGCTGACTTAGGGCGACCTTCTTGCTGCGAGGCAACGGTGCTAACCACCGCTCCACCTTGCAGCCCCCTGGTCACGTTTGTTTTTGAGAAAGATTAATTTTATACATTTTGTAGCTGCTGGATAAATGGTTTTGTTGCATTGAAAGAAATGTACGACAGAATTTCACCTGTTTTAAATCAACACGTGTTTCCACTGAGCACACTGACTGTAACAGAAGCAAAGGAAGAAGCCAGGTGACAAGAAAACATTGGACATGAGCTGCTGTTTGTTCCGGTATCTGTGTTTTGTTCTCTTCACCATCATCTGCATTCTCTCCCTGATTAAACTACAGGCAGAGGCTGAATAATGGTGTATGCTGCAGCGTCAGCAGTGTTCATAGTTTCACCACTTTAGTAAATATAGAACCCTACATGGATGCAAATTGCTTGACCTTCACACTTGTGATAAACATGTCATCTGTCAGCAAGTCTATTATGAGACTGAAAGAGGGAGGGGGGGAGCCGCCTCATCATAATGGATTCAGCTAGTTTCAGCTCAGTTTTTCTCTTTACGAGTGTGAATTTCATGATTTCATGTCTTAAAAGTTAATATTTTTGATCTATACCACTGACTAGTACAAAAATCATCAGTCATTTCAATATGACTGTGATGCAATATTTAAAACAAGAGCATAAAGACTGGAAACAGGCATTTGGTTGGCCTGACTTGTCATAAAAAATCAAACTGAAGCGCCCTTAAAGCTCACTATTTGACACATTGGTGGCACCTAAATTTCCCCACCATAGATTTGATCAAAAGGATTATCTTATTTTATCTCATTATACATTATTGCTGTTGTTTACTTACCACAAAAAATGTAAGTGTAAAACATTATTATTAACTATTTTGATGGCATTTTAATCAGCAAGTCTTAAATTGTGCCTGAAGATATGCAGGTCTTGACACATTCTAACAGATCCAGGCTTCCTGTTTCATCCTGTTGTCAGTTTTCATTCTGAGATACGTTAACTGTATCAATGAACTTGTCATCATCGTTAACCGCTCCATCTGTAACTCCTTTAACAAGTCAAAAGTCAGCTATAAATATGAAAAAGTACATTTTTGCTTCACCTCCAGAACCTTTAAGTGGGTGTTAAGTACCACAAACTCCATGAACTTCACTCCTCCTCCAAATCTGTGAAAGAGCTCAACTAGACGACAGAGACACCGGATATAATCTTTGCCGCCTTTGATTCTCTGGCACAAAACACACATCCAGTGGTGTAAACATCTGGTTGACACACAAGGAAAATCATTGTTACTGTTTTA
Organism: Stegastes partitus; assembly: GCF_000690725.1. Lineage (NCBI taxonomy): Eukaryota > Metazoa > Chordata > Actinopteri > Pomacentridae > Stegastes > Stegastes partitus. The sequence continues at coordinate 129,795 of NW_007578980.1, forward strand.
GTCTGTGCACTGTAGCTACGTGTGATTCAGACAATATGTACATCATCCTTGAGCAGTGGTTCTCAAATTTTTTGAGCCATGACCCCCAAGATTTGTGTTTGTGACCCCCCAATTTGAATTTTTAATATATCATGAGTAATAATGTTGTTGTTCATGCATTAATACGCTAAAATTTAATTTGTTAATTCCACAGATTAATCTCTTTACATTAACATATTAATTTTCTTTTGAATGAATGAATGAAGTGAATTTATTTCAATCAAATGAAAGAGAAAAAATAGATAAAAAACTAAAGAAAATAATTTTTAAAAAATTAAAAAAGAGCAAAAAAGAATAATAATATTGTATAATCAAATCATAATATTAACAAGTTCGAAAAAGGAGTGGGGAGAAGTATACACTGTTAATTTTGACAGCCCTAATACTAATTTATTTGATACATGTAGGCTTTATTTATTTTTTTTTAATTTATTTTTTACAATGATCTGGTGACCCCCTGAAATGGTCTTGGGACCCCCAGTTTGAGAACCACTGTCCTAAAGTAATACAATACAATATATTTTTCAGGTTGAAATATGAAGTAAGAATTAACCTAAACTGAGGTGAAAAACTGGAAAAGAAGAAAAAAAAGTTTGTTTTTTTTTGTTAGGTTTTTTTCAAAGCAGTTGGACATTTGAATCAGGGAGTGAATAGCATAGCATTATAAAGTAATACAGTACCAGAATTTAAGTTTGAAATGGTATAAACTTCTCACCAAACATATATAAAACTACTAATAAAAAAAAAAAAAAAAAAAGCAATTGAAGAAGTGTCTTACTTAAAATAGAACCATGCAGACACTGTGTGTACCACAAGCTCTGCAGGTCACAGATATGCACATATGTGTTTTCAAAATCTGGATAACTGTTTTTGAAATGAATGAAAGTCTGTGATGGCTGTTTGTGCGTCTTTAAATCCTACTGCAGTACTTCCTGCCCTACAGCAGATGGAGGCAGCATTGCTCTCTATGTCAGCAGGTCCTGCTGTCATTTATTCATTTCTGTTATTTCTTTCTAAATTTGAAGGTTTAATTAACTCAATGGGCCTTAATCAATTGCTTGAGGACCCTTAAGTGGCTACACTTTATTTCAAAGCCCTCCACCCTCTACATTTGGCATCATAAGGAGTTCATAAATGTACCCAGAACACACAGTGTAGCTGCATTTGTTTATTAGTTTTAATGGCGTCCTGCCTGGTATAAATAGCAGCATAGTAATATAGAATAGCACGCATTTCAGTTACTATGTAAAGCAGGTTTTCGTGTATGACTTGAAAACGTCTACATAGGTGTTTGTCAAGGATTTATTTATTAAAAATGTCCTCGACTTCCTTGACATGAGAGCAAACTTAAGCTCCAGATGAACTCTAGTAAGAGGCCAAAGAGTGTTTTGTCTTTTTTTTTTGTTTTTGATTGATGACTTATTCTGAGGTCAAAGTTCATTTTTACGGTCAGAATGCCTGAATGACTTCATGAGTAGCTTTTCAGACACATTTGTTCGGTTGTGTGATCATACGTCAATATAAATGATTGCGTCTATGTTATACTACGCTATCAATCATTCACCTTTATATAACGCTGCCAGTGCCTCATAGGAGAAGTCATATTTGTTGACAAATGCATCAATAAACCCTTAAAAATGTCCTTATGTCCTCGTAAGGTGTCACACATGAGATAATATATGACCAGTGCTCCACATAAAGTAAGTAAATTGACACCAGCGTTATATCAGCTGAGCTCACATCGTCCGTCTTCTGCCTACACTTCCCTGCTGTTAGGCAAACTGAATTTAAAAGTTATCTGTTCTTTTTGTTCAACTTTTGGATCCATTTTTTTGGAAACACTTTCTTCTTACAGTGATGGCTGACTAACCCAGCGAACATCAATAATAAGAGCATTTCTTTTTATCATTAGACGTTTTCATGCTGGCTTCACCTCGGGGATTTGTGAGTCAACTTCTGATAACCAGCGTCAGGTTGTTCAGAGGTGGCTACCTAACCCCGCTGTCAAAAATTACTCATCTGTCCTGTGTGACTAAAGAGATGAGCGCCTGCTCTGGAAGCCTTAGCAGCAATAACAGCCTTGCTAGTCCGTCCAATTATCAGTGTAATGATTCTCTAAGCATGCTGGGACTTTGGCTTAGAAATGTGCGGGAAGACACGAGGCTGAGTGTAAAGTCCCTGATGTGACAAGGAAATTACATTGTTCAAGTCAATTCTTCCTTCCAATCTTGTCAGATTTAACTGAGCCTAAACGTTAATGTAGGAGATGCTGTATGCAGATTTGTTAATTTTGTGCCTGAATGCCAGTCAATGACAAAGTCACTGAGAAGTGGAGGCAATTTCAAACCCTGTCGCCTTGAAAGTCTCAGCAGTGTCACGAACGGGGCTGAGCCAGAGCAAAATAAACAGCTTCACACGAGATATGAAGCAATGAGTCCAACATAAAGGCAAATAATGCACACTGAAAGTCTGTGTTTAGTGCTGACAACCACAGAGAGCGACACCCTGACCCTACCGGTGTGATGATAGATGGTTCGACTGAAATATCTCAAGTACTGAGCAGAATGTCAGAAAATCTGCTTTGCTTTCAGAGAATCAATCATAGTGTTTTTGACGATCATCTGTACCTGCAGCACCAACAAGCCTGCGTGTTCTTCAGGACTTTTCCTCCAGCAGCTGCCCTCCATCTTGGCACACTGTACTTAGATTTCTCGCTCAACTGGAACCATAGCATTGATTCAGCAGGTAATGATTACCTCTGCACCTGCCTGTCATAGTTTCAGAGCCAAGCGCAGCTGAAGCCGATGGGATTTAGTCGAACCAAACCAAATAATCGCGCTAATTAAATTTTGGCCTGTTAATGGCGCTGTATTTAAAGTTAGAGCATCACCAAATGTACTTTGACAGTTGTGTATTCACAGGACACGCATGCAAAAGTGAGTAATCAGTGTCATATGACTACTATTGGATGAATAACACATCATTTTATATACAGTCTATAATGCACAGTAGAGTCTATTCAAACCTCCAGCAAAGTACTTCTTTTAAATCTTGGGCAGTTTACGAACCGCTCTGATGAAATTGGATTTTTTTTGCTTCATAATGGGTTTATATGGTGTTTTTTTGAATGCTAGAGGACAGATCATGAGCAAAAAAAGCAGGTTCCACCTTGAAACTTTGAAACTGATGATAGTCTCAAAAACAAGGATTCAGACTTTTTGTCATTTCATACCTAACAAGGGCCCAATCCTGTCTTTCTGTATTATTATTTATCTCCAGAATCCTAGAGTAGGTGAGCTGGTGTGCTCGCGCTGCACCGAATAAGAAGGAGTAGGTGAAAACAGAGGCACAGACTTCACAGACCCACACGTTGTAAAGAAAGCAACGGGGTAAAGTAATTTCTAAGCTACTTTGAAGCACGGAGGGATTATTTTCCTGGAGCAAGTTTGTAAATATGACAAAGAGTTTTTCGAGTTCTAATCAATGACCGGAGGGGGACTTTAATGAGTTGAAATCCAAAGCAGGTGCAAATCAGGATAACTTATGCTACTACACCTGGTGTGTGTGCGATTGTAAATCCAAGCAGCTCCAGTGATTACAGGGTTTCCCATCCACAACTGAGGCTTCATCAATATGTCCAGATGCAAATTAGTGCCCGCTGTCTGGAGAATTTTGGTGACTTATTGAGCAGCACAGTGCTTTTCTTCGATCGGGCTTTAGTCGGTCTCTGTTGGGGGAAAAGGGGTCATGGCGTGGAAGAAACAGCTGACATGGCCGGCTTTAGAGGGGTTAATGCAGCAGGAAGGCGGTGATAGTAATGAAGAACTGTCATCTTTTTTGACCACTTTGCGTGATGGATGATTGTCGAACATTAGTGCAACACAGTGAGCGCGCAGATAAGCTCCTGCTGTTTGATTCCAACACCCAAGTGTACATGCAAAAAAAAAAAACTCCCCCTGATCTAATGTTGCCTCCTTTTAAGCAGATTTCCAGCTGTCTTCAGCATCTTTTCGGTGAGTAGATGTGTCAGATTTTTCCTTTAAGCGTCTTTTTTTTGCAGCAAGTCTCATCTGCAAACACAAGGTATGAAATGGTCCTACCGTGAGAATTCCATGTCTTGGGTTAATCCCTTAAGATTACGAACCAGTCGCTGTGCATTAACATCCACTGCACATTATTCTACGTGATCTGACAGGTTAACTTTCATCTCTGAGCAGGGCGTGCAAGGGAAGAAAAAGTACATCTGTAAATGCATGTATGAACCCTCTGTTTCACACAACAAACGGCTGCAACACCTCTTCTGTTACTGCTCAGTGTACTTATTGAGTACTCATCCAGGCTGATCAAAGAGCCCTAATTACACGCATTAGTGAGTGATGACTCCAGTGAGTGGGTACTCCACATACAAATAAGACTTTGCAGGGTTACAGATTTTAATGTGCGTGTATGAGAATTTGTGGCTGTGCTGCCTGAGCTCGTGTGTGCACGTGATGCGACAGAGCGGCGTTAGTCATCGTCACTCCGCTATTCAGCAGAGGATGATGGACGTCTGGGGGTCAGCTACCAATTATCCCCTTTACGCTGCTGAGAGAGGCCGTTCCTCCTTTACATGCTCCTCAGTCTCCTCTCTTCTTTGTTTATATTTCTTTGTATTTCATAGTCTCTCTGCTTCTCCGAGTGTTTTTTTTCCCCCCTGTTAGGAACACAAAGAGCTTCATAAACCCTCTTTGGTCTTTATTTGTAGGGTAGATTTTACTGTCTGTAGACGCAGATACATTGATTTCTATTTTTCTAACAAAGAAACTTCTAATTTTATCTTATTTATTTAATCACATCAACAACCGGAGGGTAAAAAAAAAAAAAACACAGCAATTTACCATTTTATACAGAGCTATGTGCTGATTACACAGTCGGTTTGTTAAGCTTTAGAGATTCTGTAACTGGTTCTTTGCAGTTTCTCGCTGTTTCCATTCGTTACTTTAATTTAAGATAACCATCTGCTGGTTGTACCAAAACATGCAAATCGATGTTCTCATCTGTTTGCAGAGAAGCAAAGAAGTCTGTTACTAACATTTGTCTTTAAGTCACTGGTTCCCAAAGTGGGACGCCCTTGCAAGACATCCGAGGGCGGGTTGTGAAATGGTTTCCAGAACTCAGCTAAAATTTAGAAAATGATTTGCAATAGCCTATTCAAGCCATAAGTGTGACAAAAAAACAGCAAAAATGTAAAAAATCAGTCATAATTTTTCCTTATTTCTCCATGTAACCGACAGATTAGCGACAGCATCAGCAGGTCGATTTAAACACCATGACTAAACGTGAAGGATGACCTCTGAGTGGCCGTCGTCAAAATTAAACCCACAGTGAACCTGCTGTGCTCAGAGCCGACCGCCCACTCCTGTCATTATGTGAGTTTAACTTTTAAGTGAAAGTAATGAGTTAAATGCACATCAACAGTGTAGGAGTCTGCCGCTTGTTACACAAAGAGACGTCACTTCTGAGTCTGCTGCTCCCACATGTTTACTCAGCACCACAGTTTATGCACCGAGTTTACTTTGACTCTGTTTTTCTGCCACTCGAGTATATTCGATTACTGTAAAATAATATTATGGTTCTCGTATGCCTGTGTTTGGTTGGCCTAGTGGTGTGAGTATGAGTCAACCAGCTCTGTGTAGCTGTATTATTTGGGGGTTCAAGATGCATAAAATTTGAAACCCTTATCCTTGTCACGACCATCATGTGTGGTCGCATACACTGGTCAGCCACAACATTATAACCAAACTACTGGTAGGTTTTGAATTGATCACCTTGGGTAGTGACACTAATGTGGATGCTGCTTTGATATGTACTACGCCCTTAAACACTGCTGCAGACCAAGCATATCCCCGCTTGCCAACAGCAAGACAATGTGATCTGGCACAACACAAAAAGTGCTCAGAAGGAGCACCACAAAGTGCCCAAGATGTTGAGCAGGCCTCCAAACTCCCCAAATCCCAATCTAATCGACAGGATGAACAAGGCTGATCCAGAGGTGCTAACCTGCAACCCACAGGACCCAAATAAAACACTGCCAATGTCCCACTGCTAGAACCCACACGACTGCCCCAGAGGTCCCATGTTAATGTGCTGACGAGTCAGAGCTGAGGGGAACCTGCACAATATTTGACAGGTGGTTTTAATGTTGTGGCTGATCAGTGTAGGTATACCAGCATGGTATTTTTCCTTTATGAGTGTCTGTCTTTTATTCCAATATTTTTAATAGGTACAGTTATTTATTAGTTTATGAGAAGAAGAAGAAAATTTTTTTTAATTTTGTCTGCTTTCCTATGCCTTCAATTATTTTCTAACCGCTTAGATGTTTGACAACCCAGGTGTAGCAATGTTCTTAAGTCTGGATAAAATAAGCTTTACATTTTCTAATATATAAATGTGCAGACAGGTGATCTGCAATAAGAAAGAAATGTTCACTTGTTCCGTGCAGTTTTCATGTTATATGTAAAGAACAGTAAGCCTCGGTGGGTTGGTAGCAGTTTGCAAACAGGACTTCAATATTTATTTCATCTTTAAAACTACTCAGTAAACTCAAAACTCTCTATTTTTGAGTTTTTAAAGCAGATATGTGTATTTATCGCACTCGACTATGTGATTATGATTTTCAAACAAATAGCTGCAGGGATGAGAAGGTAAGGACAACATTTTTAATAAACTACTGTGGTACTGTAAGTACCTGCTCTTGAGCGCCGGGCCACCAAATGTTGTGAAAATTGTTTGTTGTTCAAAGTGAGAAAAAAAAAAAAGCAGAAGTTAATTGCCGATAAAACATTTTATGACTTCGCTGAGTGGCTTGCCCTGTGACACCTGCTTGTTTAAACAGGCCCAACCATATTGGCACAGCATATGTCCATGAATATGTTTATATACAAACACGTGCAAAGTCCCAGGCGCGAACACCAACCTGACATACACAATGTCTGCCATCTGTAAAAAAAGAGAAGAGGAAAAAAAAGACGTCATTAATGAGTCGGCATGAACACTTACATAAGGCAAAACAAGCACATGATGTGTGGGTCATACACCACTGTAGTAACCGGATGTGGAAATGAGGTGTGAAAGCCGTAACTAAAGATTGGAGGCCGCAAATAGACTAAAACATGCAATTAGTCCTCGTGATATTCACTGCAGTTTATTAGAAATGCTCTCAGAGAACAAAATGTCCAGGCGGGCCTCTTGAGGAAACATATTGTTCCCCCTCTTTACCTTTATCCAAGAAAATCTTCCCACGTGGGTGCCCCATCTGAGCCTGCTACCCTCTTACAGAGGGTGACTTTTAGCATAAAGTTAAACAGGATTAAAAACAGCTTTTCCCAGAGTGTATGATTAAATTCAGCCCCTGGCAAAACATGTTGACAGAGGGTGTTAATCTCATTACATGCTTGTTTTGAGGTCTCTCTCCCAGTGTGAACAAGTAGGAATTTGGACTCAAGATGCTGTGCCAGCTCTACTTATAGATATGAGGATATATTGTGGTAACAAAAAGTGACGGCAGCAACCTAATTCAACCTGGCTTTAGTTTGGTTGCTTTGGTTTCAGTCTTGCTTTTTTAGTTTAAATTGTGAGGAGTGTTGTGCTGCCTGAGCTTTGCTTTGTGGTCTAAGAATCAACAAAATATGACAATATGTGTTTGTATCCATCCTTTATTTCGCTTTATGAAGAAATAATTGGATTGGGATTTGGGTTGGGCTCTTTGTTGTGTTTCTCACTTTGTTCCTGAGCAGTTTTTGTCGTGTGGCACATTGTCCTTTTGAGAGACGCTTGGTCTGGAACAATGTCTCTTGACACAGTAATGCTCAGGATCCAATGTTTTCCAGAAAAACATTGCATTGTAATGACACGATTCATGCTATTTACATATACTTTACCGGTCTGTGGTTTTAATGCTGTGGCTGCAGACATCCTCGAAGTGTCATGTTTCAGCAGAGGGATTGCTTTTTGCAAAATGTACATATTTAGATGTTTGCAAAACAGACTGTATCTTGTGCGGGAAGAGACGATCGTTATGTCATTCATGTTATGCATTCATGTTATGCATTCATTTTGCAGGCCTGTTGGGTTGCAGTAGCTACCAGCTTGTGAGCTGAACTAGTTTCCAAAAGGAAGTTTTTGAAATGCACCTGTCTGTCTACAGTCTGCTCCTCACTCATGTTGCCTTATACAGATTATAAAAAACCTCACATGGAACTCACATTTGTAGATTTTCTCTTCTCTTTTTTTTTTTTTTGCCAGTACGCATCAAATGGGCGGAGAGCTTTAAAAGCGGCTCCTACTTAATACTAATTGGTTTCTAATGACACTTAATGGGCTGAACGCTCCACACGAATAGAAGAATGGGCAGGAAGAGGGTGTGGAGGGGAATTAAGTCTTTGTGTTTGAAGTCGGGCTAGGAAATGCTAAATTAAAGGAAAGCTATGGCTTATTGGAGCTTTGCTTTTATGTTTGCAGCTCAGTCCACACTGGGAGCAACAAACAGGTTGATGGATTAGATAGAACTTTATTTGAAAGTAAATCTGAAATCATGTGCAACCTTAATGTCACAAATAAAGGAAAAAGGTAGCAGGTTACACTTAAACCAAGCAGTCAGGGTAATAAAGTGACTTTTTCCCCCCCTCCCCTGTCTTCAAATTGACCAGGATTCATTTACAACCTTTATATTTGTCCTCTTTACCTTGGATCTATTTTTAGTAATTTCATCAATTACTTTGGTGAGTGCAGTGTTTTTATAACCAATGCAATAAGCAGCTTGAGCTACAACAACAAAAACCCACGTCCTAATAAATCCCAGCTTTCTTCGGGGTCAAAGCTAACCTTTGCTGTGGATTTGTGTGTTAATTACAAGCCTCTCTGTAAGAAAGAGCCTTTAAATTAGTCTTAATTTCACAAGTTACACATAAAACCCTCAAATCCAGCTGTAATCACCGAGTTGATCATGAAACACTTCAATGGCACGACCGCCGTGTGAAGAGTCCCACACGAGCATCTGAGATCCGCAGTGAGGGAACGGATCATTTTGAATCTGAGAGACTCGCCCTCTGTTTTATTTACAGCCTGAGTCTGATTAAAACACTTTATAGGCTCCTAACCCCTGACCTGACCTCTTTAACAGATGGGCATTCCTGTACAATCAGCAGCTACAAACAAGGACCTGAAATTAATGTTCTAATTGATTTGTGTGGTCGTATTGAGTCCGAGCTGAAGATGTCGTCATCATCAGGTATAGCTACAAAAAAAAAGAAAAAAAAAAGAGGCATATGTGTAATTACGGAGGCACACTGGAGGGGTCTGCACTAATTCTCTAATTACTTGTGTGTCACTGTAATGCTGTGTGTGGTGTTGTGTTGTGTGTAAGTGTGAGGACATAGTAGCCATGGAAATTAAAAAAACACCCACTACACTGACACACATGCGGCATAACGCTTCAGGGGCCTTTCCATCTCCAACGCCTTAAACATTAGGAATTAAACTGATTCTACACGCGTTGAAGCCCACACTGTTATTTAAACATCAAATATATTATTACAGAATCCGGTTTTTTATTATTTTATTTTTTTCCCTTTCTTGCTCCCATTTTAAAAGGTCACTCAGCTGTAACAACATACCCAAAGTCATTTGGACTGAACTCACACTTGAAAAGCCATTAGAAAGGTTACAGCAATATTTTCGGCAGGTTGAGCCATCAGGCAGGTTAGAATGTTTCGGATGGTAATGAGAAACTGCAATTTGTAGAGCGCAGATTACTTTAACCCCTTCCGCTCTGCAGGTGCCGATTCCGGGACCGAGATTTAGCTCTTATGAAAAAAACACAATGCCATTTTTCAAAGGTTGCAAAGCGCTGCACTTTCACTGAAGAGGCCGATTGGTCCTGCTTTAAGGAAAATGCATGCAGCATTTGTCGTGCTTCATTGCTGATGCATTAAATCTGTCCAGAGTTGCTGCTGAGAATTTCTAGAGCAGGTTCAATAGCATCACCGTTTACCGGCTCATTGCAAAGCCGTTGTTTATCTTCTCATTTACAGTTTTGATGTGGCAGAAGTAAAAATGTAAATTCTTGTGGGTCTTTTCCAAACGGTGATGAAGATAAAGAGACTTGCAGTATTTCAAATTCTACCAGAGAATCGGAGGTTGATCAGTGTCGCCTTGCAGTGCTGCTATTGAATAATGTTGGGAAGGTGTTTTCAGCCCAGGGCTTTACAGATAAAGTCTGGAGAAAGAGTGCTGATATTTAATTAGCTAATATATTTATATGTTCCAGATGTACCTCACCTCTTGCACAAACACAGGACACACTGGAATGTTGTTGTGTAGATCAGCCTGAGCCACTTTGTTCATTTACAGAGTCAGGACTGTGGCAACACTGTCTCCACAAGATTACTTTGCTATACAACTAAACTGCATTCTTAATTGTCTCTAGACCAAGACAAATTTTCAGCAGTTTGTTTGTGATTTAGCTTATTGCTGCCAACCAATCATATATTAGACTTATCACCCTGGCAACCTATAAAATGGAGAAGAAGCTTCAAGCATGTATTGAGAGGGTGTTGATTTAACCCAAAGCGCGACGTTTCTAAACCTAACCAAGCCATCTTGGTGCCTAAACTTAGCAAAGCTTTTAGCATGTATTCATGTTGTGAGAGCGTAAACCAAAGAGTGATGTTTTAATGAATCTAACCAAACACCAAGTGAAAACTGGAAGTAATGACGCCATATAGGAAGCAAACCCTGGTCTCTTGGGGGATGGTGGTGCCTTAGATTTACTCCTCCATCCTCCAGTCCTGTCTACTTACGAGGGTGCTTCAAAAAGTTCTTGGCCCAACCAGAAAACATCATAGTCTCCTTTAAGTTTAGTGCTTGTGGTCCATGTTAAAGCTTCACTGTCCCTTTGCAGAGGAAGGTCACATCTTGAGCCTCATCAGCCTGAAAATGGCGACTTCGCACGTAGGATTAAAGTTTGGGAAACAGATAATAGCCAGATGGTGCAGGTCGGGTGACTAAAGTGTATGGAGCAACAGTTCAAAGACACATTTTGCTGCTTCTGCTTCCTGTGCTGGACGGACACATTGTCCAGGAGCAACAGCATGCAAGTTCGACTCTTTGCTGCCTTCAAAAATTGTAATTTTTGTGGACAGTGATATCAGGACTCATAGTACACGGTTCTAAAATGAGAGTTGCGCTCATTGTTTGTGGATGAGGCCGAGAAGTTTCTGAAGTACCCTCATACAAGGATGTTGTGAACCTTTACTAAATCGTCACAGGTGAGAAAATACAATCGTTCTGACAAATTCACAATGTTATTGAGAATGCTGTTTGCTGGTATGGGAGCATCATTTTGTGGAGGCAGGGTTGGCTGTGGACAGGATGCACACAGAATGTAAGATATTTACTGAATTTGACAAAAACCTGTCTGGGATCAGTGTCACTGACTGCACCTTCAAGAGAAAATAAAACACATTATTAAAGAACCAAAAACAGAAATTTCCAGATCACTAGTATTTTTTTCTCTCTCAAACACCATCTGTTTCAATGCCTCCGATTGCCCCTCCTCAGACGGACTTGCCCACAGTAGCACAGCCGGGAGGGACTCGCCTTCGTGTTTAATGTGGCGCTCTTTGTTGACTGTCCTGCCGGACAAATGAACACACCGTGCAGACGCTGTGACGTTTGCTCTGCAGCTCAGAATTAACCTGTGCGGTCACCGGTTCACACGGTCCGGAGTTTCTGTTGATTTATGCACCTCTGCCCAGCAGACAGCGGTATCACACAGTGGTGGCAAGAGTTCCGGCTTGACATCCGTCCTCCAGGGCCCATCACTCAATATGTCAATGCTGCATAACAAATTACAACCTTCAGTGGGACTTGCGTGTGCATGTGTGTCTATGTGTGTGTGTGTGTCACTGGGTTTCTGTTTATATTTGCGCTGAGAAAGTGTATTTGAGCATGATTGTTCTTGTTTGTTCATGTGGGAGGATTCTGTTTCAGTACTAGCAGGGATTAGCGACAACCTCGTGATAACTGTGTACACTTTTGATGCCATTTTACACTCCAGTCAGCTGGTAAAATGGCTACGAAATGTCTTGTTAATTACAATTTTTTTGACATTTTAATAATGCAAAACTGTCTCTGCAGTAGTTTTGGCTGCGTCTGAGACGACTGTTTAAATGTCATGAAAAATCCAAGAAAGAAGCCAGTAAAGAAAAAAGTTATACAAAATACATGTAGATATTTATTTCTGCTAATTCTGGCACATCTCACTGCCAGATACTAAAAGTGTCTCTATTCCTATGCAGACCAGAAAGGCAGTAATCGTAGAATAATAGTTTCAGAGTGGTTTTCGGCACGTATTAGCTGATTTCTTGCAAAACAATTACATTTTAGATTATTGGTATGAAGAAAACAAAGGCTGCACAATTAGGAGAAACACACGTAATGACAAAACTAAACAGTCTACAATTAAATCTTTGTTGGGGTCTCTGATCTACTGATCTTAGAATCATTAAAGGCTCTAAAAATGGTGTTTTTTGCCATCAGCTTCTTACTTTCAGTGAACACGACATTTTCAGAGTCAAAACAATTTTTCTTATTTCACTTTATTTCTTTATTTTTCTGTACTTCTCTTATGGTTTTGAAGTGGGTGGAGGTCAAGAGCAAAAAGGTGATAGCTCACACTTTCAAAGCATTAATCACGTCTAATTAAAACCCGAAGGACATAAGTTTGTTTTTGAGCTTGAATCTCTTGATAAATACTACTTTAAGATGTTTTCAAATCCCAGCTGTATGTTTTCGAGCTGCGACATTTAGCCAGCTCGACATTTCTAAGCATAAATCCTAAACACTTACAGTTTTCTTGCTAAGGTGTGATGTGGAAGTGACACTTTTTCGACATTGATTGTTTAAAAAAACAGACTTACATGCAGTACGAATGCAGATTGGAAACAACTGAAAACCATGTTTGTTGTCATTCATTCAAGTCTAACATACTGGAAAAAATTAACACTTTTTAAAGTTTTTACTTGAGATCTTTTTGAAAAATGTGCTTATTTTACAAATTTTCCCTGTTTTGTTAAAGTACAGGTAACAATTAGTAAAATCCCCCCAAAAAGGTCTTAATTTTCTGTATGTTAACTTTTAATACACCTAATAATGCCAACATCAAAAACCTGTAGCCTTGTAAATGGTAATTTGTTCTTTTACAGCATTTGATTACTAAATTACAAAGGTTTTTTTCCCCCACACAGTCCAACAACATGCTGAGGTTAATTGGTGATTCTAAATTGTCCGTAGGTGTGAATGTGAGTGTGCTTGGTTGTCCGTCTCAAAGTGTAGCCCTGTGATAGACTGGTGACCTGTCCAGGGTGTCCCCTGTCTTCACCCTAAGTCAGCTGGGATAGACTCCAGCCCCCCACGAACCTAAGGAGGATTAAGCGGTGTATAGATAATGGATTGATGGATATTACACGGCTTTACTGTATTTAAATCAGCTAAAAATGTAGATATTATACAGATATTTGTGTTGTTATTTTCACAAGTGTTTGAATGTTGAATTCTATTTCTATTTAATGTATTTTTTTTTAAATTCTTTTTTACAGTGCACTGTGAGATGCTTAGGAACAATGTAAGGTATGTGAAAAAAATGTGCTTAAACACAGTGATATGACTTCATCTAGCATTTCAATCTATGTTGTGTAATATACAACAAGATATCTAAAAAAAAAAGCAGGATTTCAAGTCAGCTGTCAAGACTGTACATCAAACATACAGTAAAGGCACCTCGTCCAAAACAACAACACCTGCCATTATAGTCGGTGTTACACAAACCCCGCACAGTAGATGATGGAAGAAATAATGGAACCAACCCATCAACCAGAGGCCATTATCCACTCGTTAATCCTCACATATTCGTTTTAAGTTCTGTTTTCGCGCGTACGTGTTTGTCCCCATACCTGCAGCTGCTGAAATAGCTCACTGAGTGGATGTGTAATGGGGAGTCGAGGTTAAGAATGGCTGGCCTCCATTACCTCTGTTGCTTCTGCTCTCAACCAGTTTTGTTCAGATGTTCTCCGCCGATCTGAGCTGACATATAACATATATATATGTTTGTTTTTTTTATACACGAACAGACACACACAGAGAAACAGGCGTTATGCGCTGCTGGTGAAGGAGGCTGTGTGCTCACCACCTTCCTCCACCTTCTTCTAATAATGTCAGCAAGGTCATCTCATCTTTTGTTTGTGACATCCGCAATGAGCTTGTTCATTTCATATGTGCATTAGTTTACATGATTCATGCATGATTCATCACTGCGATCCCGGTGGAAAGCTGTGAAGTTGTTACAATGATCACAGCACGGTAACAAAAAACACAGCAAAATAAAAAAAGTACCACAGTCTGTTTTAGTAGCGCAGCAAAGCAGTAAAAAAAATCTTTTCACATGTAGTCAAGTGTTGAATAAATGCATTAAACCACTTTCCACCACCGTGGACAGGGATAGATGTTCTTCAATGCATGCGCTGTAAAGCATCTATAATTTTGCCTTTAATTTTAGAGACTTTTTAAAAATGTTTGAATTACACAGAAGTAGCAATAAAATGACAAACATAGACTGTACATTTACATGTCTAAGGTTAAACACCACTTTGTATAGACATAAATAAGATTTAGTTTTGTGAAGAAAACTATTATTTCTTTTTTTTGTTTTTATCGTTAAAATACAATTGCAAATTTTTTCAGTTTCACAAATAATTATATTTAATTTAATAGATATTACTGCTAGAGGGCTGCAAGGTAGCTCGGTGGGTAGCACTGTTGCCTCACAGCAAGAAAGTCGCCGGTTGGGTGAGGGCACCGGGAATATAGTTCTTACTGTCATATATCTATCTATCTATCTATCTATCTATCTATCTATCTATCTATCTATCTATCTATCTATCTATCTATCTATCTATCTATCTATCTATCTATCTATNATCTATCTATCTATCTATCTATCTATCTATCTATCTATCTATCTATCTATCTATCTATCTATCTATCTATCTATCTATCTATCTATCTATTATTTTGTTAGACAAAAAAGTATGCATGGTTTCACATAGATTTACCCTAGGAAATGTATTTTAAATATGGAAAATTACAGTTTTTATAAGCTTTTTTTAAAACATTATTTTACAGTAACATTTCGGGCGATCCAGCTGCTAGAATATTACCTTTTTTTTCCTTTTTTAATTTTTTTTTATTTTTATTTTTTAAAGTTTGTAAACTGCGTGCAGAAAATAACGCAAGTGAAAAAAAACAACAAAACAAAACAAAATTGGCAAACTTATTACATTTCTGCAAATCATTTTAATACACTTGTCACCATGGCAAAAATCACAAAATCAGGTTGTTGGCACAAACAGACAAAGCAATCAACTCCCAATTTGAAGTTTAGTCAATTTGTACACGTTTTGACTGCATATTTAGTGATTCTTTTGTAAACAATGCATAAACTGTATATTAGCTGATTTAACCATTAAAGATATAGACTGCTTTTCTTACACTATATAAGTCTTCTTAGACCCCTCATTAATGTAAGGCTAATCAAGCCAACTGCATTCTCCTTTGTCAAAGTCTTGTTGCAGACTTTCTACCCTCCTAGCATGAACTTTGGTGCTTATTTACCAACTTTATCTCACCAGAGATAAAGTTGGTAGGTTTATGAAGCAGATTTAAAAACCTTTTCAGTTTAGGTGGACTAAGCTTTATGTTTACATTTCCAATTGTATATTTGTGTCTAATTGCATCCTTAACCCTCAGGGGATGCTTTAATTTACTATCCTTTGAGGACATTAGAGGACAAAAATGTCCTTGATATCCCCTGAGGGTTAAAGCAACCAGGCCACTGCTAAATTCACTTAATTCTGAATAGCAGGTTTAACAGCATGAGTGTTGTTTCTTGAAATAATTGTGCCTATAAAAATATATCCACCCCACTTGAATATTTTGGTCAATTTAATGTGGCTTTTCCTTGACAAGAATAACAATAAAAAAAAAAAGATAAATCTCTTTCATGTCAAACTGAAAACTGACTTCTACAAAATAATGTCAATGAATTCATCATTTGAAATGTAAAGTAAGTGTTTGCATAGGCATTTACCCCATTGAAATGACTCACTTTATTCAATTTGACGCAGGTGCAGCCAGTAGGTGCTCAACGTCACACCGTTAGCGTAATTAAGATCATCTGAGTGCACTAAATGTGTCTCAAGTGATTGTAGCATAAAGACACCTGTCTCTGGAAGTCACTGATGAATCGGTGCTGCTGGCGATAACTACACCATGAAGACAAAAGATCATTTCATGCAGGTCTGTGAAAAGGTTATTATAAAGCATATGTCAGAGGACGGATACAAGCAGATGTTTAACTCGCTGAATATCCCCTAAAGTACATTTAAATCCATTATTCGGAAATGAAAATAAGAGAGCACATGTATAAAATCGGTTTAGAGCAGGTCACCCTTAAAAAACTGTCCAAGAATTAGGCTAATGAGGGAGGCCATAGAAATGCTAAAAAGCAATAAAATTGGTAACGTTCTGAGGCAAGTGAATACTGCACTGTTTAAAAAACAGAAGGGAACAATAAAATTACACATCCAAGATCTCAATGAATGAAATATTCCAGCTGAAAATCTTTATTCATTTCATAGTGGAATGTGTTGAGAACAAAATAACATAAAAGTGATCAATGTAAATCAAAATTATCATCCCATGGAGGTCTGGATTTGGAATCATACTCAAAATAAAAGTGGAAAATCACATCACAAGCTGATCCAACTTCAGTGGAGATTCCTCAAGACAAGTCAAACTGAGGCTCAGTAGTATGTGTGGCCCCCATGTGCTGGTATGACGTCCCTACAACGCCTGGGCATGCTCCTGATGATGGCGGCGGATATTCTCGTGAGGGGTCTCCTCCCAGAACTGGATTAAAGCATCAGTCGACTCCTGGACAGTCTGTGGTGCAACGAGACACGATGTCCCAGATGTGCTCAGTTGGATTCAGGTCTGGTGAATGGGCAGGCCAGTCCATAGCATCAATGCCTTCATCATGCAGGAACTGCTGACACTCTTCAGCCACATGAGGCCGAGCATTGTCATGCATCAGAAGGAACCCAGGGCCCACTGCACCAGCATATGGTCTCACAGTGGGTCTGAGGATCTCATCCTGGTACCTAATGGCAGTCAGGGTACCTCTGACTACCTCATGGAGGGCTGTGTGACCCTCCATGAGAAATGCCTCCCCACACCATTACTGACCCACCGCCAAACCGGTCATACTGGAGGATGTTGCAGGCAGCACAACGTTCTCCACGGCGTCTCCAGACTCTGTCACATGTGCTCAGTGTGAACCTGCTCTCATCTGTGAAGAGCACAGGGCACCAATAGCGAATGTACCAATCTTGGTGTTCTCTGGTAAATGCCAATCGCCCTGCATGCTGTTGGGCTGTAAGCACAAGCCCCACTTGTGGACGTCGGGCCCTCATACCACCCTAATATGCAGAAACATCATACTAGTGACCTGCTGGAGGTCATTCTGCAGCTCTGTCAGTGCTCCTCCTGGTCCTCCTGCACAAAGGAGGAGGTAGCATCCTGCTGATGGGTTGTCGCCCTCCTACGGCCCCCTCCAAGTCTCCTGGTGTACTGGCCTGTCTTCTGGTATCTCCTCCAGGCTCTGGACACTGTGTTGAGAGACACAGCAAACCTTCTTGCCACAACACACATTGATGTGCCATCCTGGATGAGCTGCACTACCTGAGCAACTTCTGTGGGTTGTAGACACCACCTCGTGCTACCTCTAGGGCTGAGAGCACTGACAAAATGAAACCGTGACCAAACAATCAGCCAGAAAGGACGAGAACAGAGACATAGTCTGTGGTCACCACCTGTAGAACCTCTCCTTTATAGGGGCTGTCTTGCTAATTGCCTCTCATGTCCACCTGTTGTCTGTTTTATTTTCACAACAGCAGGTGAAACTGAGTCACAATCAGTGCTGCTTCCTAACTGGACAGGTTGATTCAACAGAAGTGTGATTGACTTGGAGTTACATTGTGTTGTTTAGGTGTTCCCTTTATTTTTTTTTTGAGTGATGTATTTAGAGGGACTGAAAATTTCTTCACAGAATTTCTGAAAAAAGTACCTTTTTCCTGTGACAACACAAATGCCACTCACACTTCTATTAAGAATTACACCCTTCCCCGGCCCATGCAAATCCAGCTCCTCCACTAAGTCACGTCACTGCACACCCACCCAACCACACAGAGGGATGGCCGACACTCCACAGATGGCGTGCAGTCTTGCAAAGCGGCATACATATGCAGGTTATAACTCAGCCAAATCCTCTGCACTGAGACCTGGCACGGCGCTGAAGGTCTGCAGCCAGCTGACTAACATTTACAGGGAAATCACCCACCTGCACTCACAATCCAGCTACAGATGGTGCTGAATTTCTGCTCAGGGAAAGCAGAAAGGCTGTGACCACCGGCTCGCTCAGCAGCCTCGTGTTTGTTTTCAGATATAAAGAAGAGACAGATGGATGTGACAGATCATTACAATGAGGACCATATAACGTTTTCTTCTCAGGGCCACTGGAGTCTTTGAATTGTTTGCCGTCAAGGTGTTTCAAGTGATACGATGGTGGCAGCGGCCTTACAGTGAGAGACCAGTTAGGGGGGGAAAAAAATCTGTTAAATTTTTGCTATTCTCTGTACAGATGACTGCTTGTAAAGATTTCCAGTTGCATAAGCTTAGTTCCTAAAATGACAAGTGCAATCAAAAGAAGGAGAACAACGGTCGCTTTGAAATTAGTTTTAAAGTAAAAACTTTAAACCAATCAGACACGGTGACGAGAGGATGCTGACGTTCACCAGCCAGTTTCATCTCATTGCTGCCAAAGTGGTTTCAAGGTAGAAAAACCCATCGCCAAACATAAACTGGCTATCAGTCAAGGTTGCAAGTGTTTTGACAAACTCTCATGAGCCACACTGTGCCAAGACCTGGTCTGTGGTTGGTTTGATGTTATTCTTGTGCATCAGTGCACTGAATGGCAGAGAGATAACTGCCCACCTGATGTTTTTTATGTTTTACCTATTGTCTTCTTCTTTTTTTAAAAATTGAATTGGCTGCAGGTACTGTGTTTTAATCTCTCTGTGCCTCCTACCAGTGGACGAGGATCAGACCGGCTTTATTCTACATTCAACAGATCCCGTACACGCATCACAATCTCATGTGTTAGTTTGTCTTACCCTACTGTTTTCATGGATCTCATTCTGAAGCCCATCTGCCACTGCTTAAGACATATTGTTAAAAAATCTGTTTTTTTTAAAAGCATCAGTAATGTATTAAAACAGGCGGGCATTGTAAGTTTTAGCAGTTGCTTCTCAAGCAGCTGTAAATAGTGAATTTGTTGGGGACTATTTTCAGCTGTGGAATAATACACATTTAGTGTGCTGGTTGGCATTTCCATACAGCAGGGATATGTTGTATGTGAGACTGTCACAGACAACACAGTGAGCTCTATCGGGCTACTCGTTGTCATATTTCTCTGAAACAACTAATTGTTGTTTGGTCTTCCATTTACAAAAAGGAAAAAAAAACAACAAACATCATTAGCTTGATCTTTTAATGTCAGTACGCAAGTGATCTCAATTACGTCAACCAAGATAAATGATCATGAAAAAGAAGGTTATAGATCAAGAAGGGTGTGAATGCACACGATTGGAAGCTCTACTTTGATTGATGCCTATTGTCATGTGGAAATTAGGCATAAAACATGCGATTAGCCATTCATCAGTTGATTGCAGTGACTCATACAAGCTCAGCAGCAGTTTCATTCCTTCGGTGCCAGATGTTATTTGCCATCGGTCGGCTACCTGCCAAAGTAGCAAAACTGACATACTTGTAATTTTCCATCATTCTATTACTGTGATGGACTATTGAGACTTTCACACTCAGACACACATGAAGAAAAAAAAACAACCAAATTAGTGTTAATGTCAAGTTATTGTCTTTCATGAAGGTACAAGGAATCCACTGCAATGATGTGTTTTCAGACACATACTGGTATGTAAATTAAGGTTAAACCTTGATGGCAACCAGATTACCAACCAGAGGTGAACTTTCCCATAAGGCAAATATTTTAGGTGTCCACAGGTCAAGGCCCCCCAGGGTGCTCTAAATGTTAATTGGATGAAAAAGGATTTTGTCAATTTCAGCTCTGTCACAAAAGGCCCCTAAAGCCCAATTCGCATGGGACTAGTATTACCTGGGGACCTCTAGTAATTTGTAATTAGTGCAAAGGTTGTCAGTGATCAGAATTCCTTGCGTATCTGCCACGTCAATCAGTTGTACAATTAAAACTCTGCCGCAAATTCCAAATCCAAACCCCGAAGTCTTGTGCTGATGTTTGTTATTTCTGTACCTGTCTTCTGCCTGTTTCCCACTCAAGGATTACGGAGGCGGTTCTGGCAATTATACGTGAAAGTTTGGGTGCAAATTCAGGAGGCTCATGTCACCGCACAGCATCGAGGCTCATTGGCAGAAAGGGTAAGTTAAGATCCTTCAGAAAAAGCAACGTCTTAAAGGATAATGATCTGGATGACACACACGAGGCATGTGGTCAGGGAATACTTTGCTGTCTGAACAGACTCAATAGTTTTTATTTTGCAGTCTAATAACATCACATCAGGGTATAATGTCTATAAAACTCCCACTTTGCTTTTCCCGTGTAAAATGCACATGTCAAGTTTCTAAATCACATAAGGTGTCCAGGTAACCCTAGTCTTTGTGTGAATAGGTCTGTTTCTTTCATCTGTGTCCCTCAAACATATTCAGGCACACCTTTTTTTTTTTAATCTGCCAGTGATGGTGTTCAAATTTCGAAATTCCAAAAGCTATTAAAATGTTTTTTTTTCCTGTGCAGATGATCCTGCTTTTAAAAAGGTCACTCTGTAACAATTGCAGTAATGTTGGTGATGATTACACCATTGTTTCTCTCCTTCAGGGCTGATAGTGAATGTCCTTAGTGGGGAAATTGAAGTATTATTGATCATGAAAACAAGCCAAAGGACAGCTACTTTTTTCATAACCTCATAGGAAGCAGAATAAAGTAGATGGCAACACCTATAACTGTTAAAGATCCTGAACTTTAACAGACTACAGTGTGAAATTTCTTGGTTATGTGGGGAACTGTGTGAACATCTAACTCCAATTAGTAGAAGGCAAAAAAGCAGCTCCATAGAAAAACAAGGGTGTCAACACACTGCAATTTCCAAGCTCCCAAGTTTTTATTAGTGCAATGTTTTGAACTGCAAGGTCCACGTTGGGAACACAAGGGAGTTAGAGTCTCTTTAAATCTGCTTTGCTCCACATCGCCTGCACTTGGGCTGCATCAAAAACATTTTTTTGCAAATCTAACAAGCTTGCAGACTCGACGCTCCGTTTTTTTCATGCCTCATGTAACTACATTATACATAACTGTGTCACTTTTCACGTGACCAAACAACACCAGGAATCCACTGGAGCTGAAAAGTGTCCGAAAAGCAATTCAGACGTTCGTTTAGTCATTCAGAACTATTTTAAATGCCTTCAGATGTGGCCAAACAGCACGTCGTACATGCTAGTTTGTTTCAGGCGTACTCCTGTTCCAATGCCATGTGGATAATAGCATTAGCTCTGCATGAAAAATACGCAGCCTACTTATTTTATTGGCCCAGCAGATAAACACACAACAGTGACAATCCTCAATCTTTGCTTTTTTGTTTTCTTGGTAGATTAGCTTATAATGTGAACTGTGACTCTAGTATTTCCCTCACAATTTGGTGTTTTCATGTCAGATAAGCTTTCACACTCACAGATCTCTTACGCGGATTAGACTTTGTGGATTATATTTCATCATGTCACTGGTACCTGTTGCACCAACCGAGCCCCTTGTGTTCCAACGCAGTGCCGCTTTTTCAATCTGAACGGTTTGTCCTTGTTCGCATTGTGTCTCCAGTGTTTCCTGATTTATACCGAGTGTCATGTTGTGACAGCAGAATTTCTGGTCAATAAATGCTCAGACTAAACCTCTTAAAGCGTGTATGTGACAGGCCGTGTTTGCAGACCCAGACATCAGGGGTTTGTTATTCCTAATCGGTAGTAACGTCTGCAAGGTCAGAACAGGAACAAGGAAAGTCTGCAGTCCTTGAAAACTTTGATTGCTGTTGAGAAATGAACCATGTTGGACTATTTCTTTCTCTTCCACGGTGGTGAGTCACAGCCATTTTAATCAACACGATCCCTGTGGTTTTGTGCTTCTTTGATATTTAGATGGAAAAACAGTTATCCCTTTTACCCATTAGAATTGGTTGATGGTTTTTAACGAGATTGCACTTCCCTTACTGAGAAGATACGGAGGCTGGTCGTATTGTCAAAGCCTAATAAATGATATTTTGTAATTCAATCCACAAATCCAAAGCATGAAGGATGCTCACTCAATATCCAGCCGGAATAATTGTTCTATTCTGTGTTTGGCTTTTTTTTCCCCTATAATTTGATGGCTGTTATTGAACTGGGCCTGCAGTCATCCAAAAAAAAAGCCAACTTATTGGATCATTAAAGTTAAAGCATTAGGTTTGTTCAGCGATCGCCGAATCATCAAACTGCCACAGAAAAAAAAAATCATTTAAACATCTCACAGACAGCTGAAACTTTAGTTGAGTGTGTTTTTTTTTTTAATTTTATGTCATGAATTGTGTGTTTTTCCTCTGAGCTAGTACTACTTGGAAATGGGAGCCCTGTGTTTTAAACACACAAATATCAGCCAAATGAATATCCTACAGGGGCAGGAGGCTATTTAATGTGATTTTCTTAAAAGTTCTCAGCCAAAACATGGTTGTCATTTTCCAAAGCACTGAACCAAGCACCGGAACTCACAAACCCCCAGAGGATCCTTCCCGTCCCTCAACGCTCTCTGATTTCGAGTGACAGTAGCCAAGCAACCGACAGCAAAGTGATTGTCATTCAAGCAGTAAACTACTAACTTTAACAGAAAAACTATTTTCCTGGCTGCCCCGCCCTGCTCAGTTTCCAAACAGTGAAGACTGAGACGGTCAGCGCTGTGGATGGATGACGGTAAATACAGTTTTCTGCTTTGGATACTCATCGTATTTTCTCTTGTGTGTAACAGTCTTGGAGATGTAAGCAGGAAAATGGTACATCCTCAATACACTGCAATATTGTTGTAGCACAGACTGTTTGTCAAGTATATTTGGCCACTTTGTCTTTGACCTGCTGACCTTGTGTTGGCAGCAGCAATTCCATAGAGTCTTTATTAATTCACCGAATAATAAGAATATTGCCTCGCAGGATGAGAGTAAAGGCTCCATTTTCCTCACAAGTTCTTTGAAAATGTTTTATATTCCCTAAAACTGACTATGTTGTCATGCAAATGTGTTCTGTGATTACAATGTTTTTATATCTGCACTCAGACTCTGCAAAATCTGGCCACTTCTCTCATAATCTGTTCAATCATTGCAGTGATTTTGCACGTTTGAGGCCATTTAATTACAAATTGCACACTTCAACATCATTCCTGACTATTGTCCAGAGCAGATTGTAGACTGAATATTGATTTCCTTCCAGGGAGCAGTTTTCGTGTCAGTTTTTTAATTTCGGTGTTGAGTAAAAATCACCTTGTAATGACTGAAACTTGCATGGGATTATTTTCATTTCAGTTTTCTTTGTTTTGTGGTAGCCCTGTGCAGTTGCTGGGGCGGGTTGTCCTCCAATCGCAAGGTTGGTGGTTTGATCCCCTCCACAGTTGAAGTGTCCTTGGGCAAGACACTGAACCAGAAGTTGCTCCAGGCACCACCTTACATGGCAGCTCTGTCACCATTGGTGTATGAATGTGTGTGTGAATGGGTGAATGAGAAACACATTGTAAAGCACTTTGGATAAAAGCACTGTATAGGTGCAGACCAAGTTGCTAGCCAAGACCATGTGCTTCAGTCCTGCTTAAGAGAGGTGGCTTTATCTTTGAGTTACAGTCGCAAGGATCTGCTTTGCTTTTTAAAAACACTTTCTGTTGTTATATTCAAGGACCCTTAAGTGTGAGCTGCTCAACAGCAAACTTGTTGAAGTACACAGAGACCAAATTTACAATGTCTTTTTCATTTTTAGTTTTTTTTTTAAAAATCATAACTGTCATTTGTCTGATTTTATGACATTGCTTATCCAGACGACATTGTTTGGAGGACAAGTGTCTCTTTTCAGATGTCAGACAGCAAACAATGTGGCACTCAGTGTGTAAAAATTATACTATAATCAGAATTTGCGTAATAACAGACAACGTCAGTTTAGAAACGGTACTGGATGTTCAAATGCTGCCTCCCTTCTGTTTGAACAGAAGAAAATAGAATTTAATTATATATAGCATATATATATATATCAGTAGGGCTGCAAGGTGGATCGGTGGTTTGCACCGTCGCCTCACAACAAGAAGATCCCGGGTTCTCGTCCCGGCAGGATGTCTGGGATCTTTCTGTGTGGAGTTTGCATGTTCTCTCTGTGCAGCGTGGGTTCTCTCTCGGTTCTCCAGCTTCCTCCCACACAGTCCAAAAACATGTTGAGGTTAATTGGTGATTCTAAATTGTCCGTAGGTGTGAATGTGAGTGTGCTTGGTTGTCTGTCTCTAAGTGTGTCCCTGTGATAGGCTGGTTACCTGTCCAGGGTGTCCCCTGCCTTCACCCTAAGTCAGCTGGGATAGACTCCAGCCCCCCACGACCCTAGTGAGGATTAAGCAGTGGATAGATAATGGATGGATGGATATATATGAGTATAGTTGCCTTTACAAGGAAGAGAAGGTCATGAATCAGCCAGTGATGTATATTCAGGCAGTCCCAGAGCATTGTCATGAAAAATTAGAATTTATCATACAAATTTTCTTGCAGTATAAGATCAGCTCCCCAGTGTAGTCAATCGAGTATTTCTCCAACCATAAAAACATCTATTATTGATCATTTACTCTTTAATTATTTACCAGTGGCTACTGCATTTAATATGAGCACTGAAGAACTAACATATTAGTGAACTAGCACGTTTCCCAGGATAGCTAGGTGTCAAGATTTATTATTTGTACTGTTTTATAGGACTTTGTTGGATGCTGCAACATTAAAACCACCGACAGGTAAAGTGAATTACTTTGACTATCTTGTTAAAGTTCAATGTCCTGGTGGGAAGCGCTCGGTCCTTGAGTTCATGTGGATGTACCTTCTGACACGTCTCACCTGATCACTGTTGCAGACCAAATATACCTCCATTGGCACTACCTGACACCAGTGGCCTCCCCCAGCTGGATAGAACTGATTAGAAACAGCTTGAGGAAACCACAAAACTCAGACAATCTGCTGATACCATCCTGGTGTCAGACACCACAGGAGCCTCCCAGAGATCTGACATGTTTTGGTGACAAAAGGGACACAAACATGTTATTCGACAGGTAGTTTAATGTTGTGTCTAATAGGTGCATTTCTTTTTTTTTTTAACTTATATAACTAAGCTTCTAATGTCAGCAGACAACAACAAGCTAACACTAATGTTAATTACTTGTGTAAAAGTGTTCATAGAAATTTTGAAGCTCCTCGTAATTTCTAAATGTATTAAAGTCATACTGTTTAAGTGGTGTAGTTATTCATACCTCACAGTTAGCTGCCAACCATTATCACAACTTGCACAGCTGCTCCTGAGAGGCTGTTACCACACAGCTCAACAGCTGGAAGGAATTTAGTGGCCTATAAACAGAGGGGGGGTCTGTCTGACTTAAATATGAATTTAAGCATGCAGAGAAGTGCCTTTGGTTTCTAATAGTTAGTAGTAAATCTATTTAAAATGCTTGCTTTTGAATTTAAGAATTTATCTTGCCATCCAATTTTTAAAACTCTCAGGGGCTGTGTCCCCTCCAGCTGAAGAGTCACTACTTCTATATATTGGACATATCGAGGATTTGCTTGATTTAGGACATTTTTAAATATAAAATCAGCTTCCTACTCAGCAGTTTTTACTCTAGCTTTTATGTCAGACACAAAGTAGTTTTTAAGTTTCTACTGTTTTTGCTGTCTTTAGAATTACACGAAACCTTTCTTCAAAATCAGCCATAAATCTGTGACTGTTTGTAAATGTATGCCTCAGATTAGAGAGGTGTAACATAAAGGAAGTTTGACGTGGTCAGGTTGGCTTAACAAAACCTAAAACCCCCATCAGAAATAGTGGCTAACATGATGGTGGATTGAAATTCTCTGTCATAAATACCAGTAGACTGGTCAATTTTCTAAAGTGCGGCCTTCCAAATAAGCAGAAGAATAAGAACAAGAACATACTCATGGATTTTTTTGCATGAACAACAATAACGTGCAGCAAACTGTGAACAGCCTCCTTCAAAACAGGTTAGCTGTGCAGCATCAGTTACCATGGTGATGTAGCAGGCTAAAATGGTGCCACACTGATAAATTAACGCCTTTTTTTTTTTTTTTTTTTACGATTTTAAATTGGGATTCTTTTCAAAATTATATATAAAACTGTAAAAATAAACAAAAAATAAATAATAACAGGCCAAAACTGTAGATAATGTCCACATCCCAAAAAAAATCAGCATTTTTGCAAATAACAATTTGATATTTTACGTCATTTGATCACACAATTACACAATTTTTAAAAATATATCTAAATTAGAGGGAGGAAAAGGGGGTTATTTTAGAAATATCTACAATTATTCAAAAAAGAATTTATGCATATAAAGGACTGAAAAAATACATTTTCCATGTTAAATTACAGACAATAATGAGTGCAATGGCACCTTGCACCTTTGTGACATTAAAAACTCTGGCTTTAGGCTCAGCATAGCTCGCTAACTCCTTAACCTCACTTCGTGGCCCATCCCTCAGCTTCCTTACCGCTTAACGATCATAAACCAACATGGCCACTGACCAACTTCGACTGTGCCAAAGCAAACCCAGCCGGTGCAGCAACGGGAACGTATTATTTGCTGTCTCTTGCTCTGTGCTGCCAAAAGGATGCATTGGTGTTCCCTGCCAGCATCTCCCTCCCACGCCTTCTTCTTCTCTCCTTTACCCATCTCTTGCTACACTGAGTTAATTGGGCCGTAAAGTTGACTCAAGTAGTGAAGCTCAAACAGAATTAGGCCTCTTCTGCCTCATTTGGCAGAGGCAGAATAATCCAGGCCCCCTTTTGCCGCGCTGCCGTCGACCCGTTCAGTGGGTTGATTCTCTCTGGTTAAACAGCTTTGGGCAAACACAGAGGAGGCAGAATCACAGCCGCCTCCTCCAATAATATTTGAATGTTCAGTACACAGCAGGTCGAGCTGCTCAGGTAACACAGCTGCTGGGCCAAAACAAACACACACGTTTTCTCTGGTTTGTTGACAACTCATGACTCATTTTTATGTCTCATTATGTTTCGAATAAAACAGAAGGTAAAATTATAATTCACTCATAAATCCAATCTGGTCTCTAATAGATGATGTCTTGATCATTGTGTCCCAGACATACAAAATATCATTATCTGTCTTCTGTAATTGACCATTAATTATTTGAAATTGAATGACAAATTAAAATGAAAAAGGTGGAAAATAATAATCACAAAAAGCACAAACTGTTTCCCATATATTTATGACAATTATTGACGCTGGAAATCTGTGCTGATGAAATTAATTACTATAGAGCTTTACTTATGTGACAGTTGCAGTAGCAGCAATCAGAAATGCACTATTGAAAGTAAAAAATAATGCAATTTTTAGTTGAGTACAAGTATAGAAGCAAATATACTTATTCTTTACTACTTTATATACCATTGGGTTGTTGAAACTTTATCTGTCAGTTGAGCTCGTCATATCATTATTGACATAAAGTCTGTAATATTTATGTTGTGAAGTAGAAAGAGCATTTTTTATGTAGTGGACTTGTGATTTATTCTTCTACGCTGAAAGTGATCCTGCAGCAGGTAACCTAGTACATCATGAGCATTTATACTCGTGGGCTGTTTTGTTGAACGCTGGTTTGTGGTGGTGTTTCAATGGTGAGATTCTTTAACAAAGCACTTTAAACAATGATCAAGTTGCCATTGGAGCTAAAAAAAAAAATAAAAATAAAATAGAGCAACAGTTAATTTAACTAAAATGACTGCAGAATGGAAAAGAAAAAGACGGAAGCAGTTGAAAGCTGTGAAAACGATAAAAAGACCTATGGCTATAATGGCACAATAGAGGCTATTGCATTAGCATTACGAGCAGCCCAGATGCCATTAAGGCCTATTATGTCGTACATTTTCTTGCACAGAAGCATCATCTTTGCATAAATCAATATCCCTCGTAGACATGACATGCTACTATCGAGAAGACCACAGTTGTTGCAATCTGTGTTGTAGTGACTTGCAGTTAGATTTTTGGAGCATACACAGTGTATATTCGGCTGAGGTGCACGTTAGGTAAAGGATATGCAGCATGGGCGTACCTGCACCTACAGATTAATCGCAGAGACTAAAATCAAGCTACAGTATGAAGTAGCAGACACTAGAAATACATAATTTTACATAAAGTAAATGTACCTGAAAGCAGCATTTGAATAAAAGATATTCCACCACTGTTTAATTCACTGTTACCATATTATTAATAGCAAAGTGGACAGTGCATCATTTAACACAATAGACTGGCAGCACGATGCTACAGCAGTTGGCTTTGTCACCTCACAGCAGGAAGGGTCAGGGGTCAACGCTACTGGTCATGTGGGGTCAGGTACTGGGACATTTCCCAGTGGCCTGAGGTTCCTTCTGTCCTGCCATGAACAGGCAATGTGGACAGCAGGAATTAGTGACCCAATGTCTCTTAATCCATCAACAGACGAGACTCTCCCAGTAGGCTCCCGATAACATTCCCACCAGGTGAAAAGGATGGTCAGGAAAAAAAGGAAAGGTGGATCAGAGGCAGAGAGAAACCAAAAATAATGCTTTAAAATAAGTTCACCACTGGAGGATCGTGTTAGTCTGAAATGCAATTGTGTTGACTTTCCACGGAGCATGCGATGCGTCGGTTACCACGGTTGCTGCCTAGCTAGTTAGCGAAGGTCACATTTTATATGGAAAAGTGAATCACTGGACGTAAAATAGACACAAGTGAATGAGCATTAGCTGAGTTCTCGCAAAGACAACATGAGAAAAATGTTATACATCAACAAATACAGTTAACCAATGTAATTAGTGGTTCATGTGGGCAGGGTGGCCCAGGATGGAGTCAAATTCCAGGCCTGAGTTATTATCCCAGGCCCCCCTCCCACCCAGGCTGGGGTCTTTCTGTTGATAGATGGCGTATTCTCCTCATGCTTGCGTGTGCTTTCCTGGGTGCTTCTCTCACAGTCCAAAGACATGCCTGGTAGGTTAACTGGTGATTCTGAATTGGCTGTAGGAGTGAATGTGAGCTTGCATTGATGTTTGGCTCTTTGCCTTAAGCCCTGGTCCAAGGTGCAGCCTGCCTCTCGCCCAGTGTCACCTGGGATAGACTCCAGCTTCCTGCAACCTTCTCTAGGACATTGATATAGCTAACTTGTGGATTACTCATGATTAATGTTTAAAAATATGATCATCAGGAGCACGGTGGAGTTCCAGAGTACTGCAGTCGTTCAAGACAGATAGAAAAGTGCAATGCCAGAGTTATAAATGGTTTTTGCTCTGTAAAGACAGTGATGCTTGTCGAGTTGAGCTGTGCGTCACTGTGGCTGCCTGCACTGCTGACTTTAGACAATTGCTGTCTGAGGACCTACTACAGTATATACACGCTGACTGCTCTCTTCTCTCCTGGGATTCACTTTAAAAATTGCATTATGGTTCATCCATTGTGCCGTGTAGCGCTTCTTTGTGACATCGCTGATTTCACAGTCATGTCTGTCTTTCGACAAGCAGTGAATTTGATTTATATTTCATTCACACAAGTTATTTAATATAAAAGAAAAAGAAAAAAAGGGGGTTACAAGCAGTTCATATTCCCAGCCTGGGTATTGTGAGAACATTGAGGTCTTCCAGAAACAGACAAGGCCATGTGCATTTGTGAAAGTTGGACATCTTGACAATAACGCTTCTAATTTGGGTGTGCTGCCTGTTTGGCTCTGGATTCTGGAGGAACCATCTCCTCGTGACACCGAGTGGGAGCAGGTTGTATTGTGTGGTGGAGTATTTGTATGAAATACTATCCTGGAACATGAGGAGGAAGAAGAGGAGGAGAGAAGGAAGAAGGGAGGCGGAGATGAACAGACAGCCAAAAGTTGGTAAATAACACTTTCTGGTGTAATGAATTGCAGACTGAGCATCGGCATCCTAAATTCACTATTGATTTGGACGCGTTCCCTGATCTGAATCGCTGCTGTCAAATCTAGTTTGTAGAGGGGAACAGCGATAAAATGTTTTGATGAAGTTTGCTTTAACACCTGATTATTGGCTCATTCTTTGAATCATCTGACAAAACTACACAGTAATGTCATGACATGCTTTGTAAATCATTTACCTGCATGTACCAAGCTCCCTCAGCTCCAGTTTTCTGATAAATTCCTAATAAATCATTTCATTGCACAATTGTTTAATCTGGGGCAGGCCACATTACAACAGGAAAAAGAAAGAGCAGCAGACAGAGACATTGTCTGCCTCTTCCCAAACATTAACAACCTTTTCATTGACCCGGTCACTGTTGCACCACCAGCTTTGCGGTCCTTGTGTGCCATTTCGCACCATTAATCTTGTTCTGTTTACTTTGGTTAAAATCACTCACCCAGACACCTGTTGAGAGGCTTTAATGACGGCTCCCGCGGAGAGACTTGTGTTGCAAGCCGAGGTAGATGAAGACCAGCTAATGTGGTGGCTATTAGCCCACAAGCTGCCTCCATTATTCTTCCCACACATTCGGAGTATCTGTTTGTCTTTTTCTTTTGCGTATAGAGCTTTATTCTCTTTTGAGCTTTTTTTTTTTTTTTTTACTATTGCTGTTTTACAAGCCACTCCCATCATCCACTCACACATGTGGGTTCCAACTATTCATCTTGCCTGCTGTCCTCTCTGGCTTTTTGACACTTTTCGCCAAGAGTACAGAAATTATACTTGATGGCACAGTGAAGATGCTTTCCTCTCCCTCACAGTCTATTTCTCTCTCCAATTCTTTTTCATTTTCTTGCTCTCTTTGTCCTCCTCCTGGTAGATGGTTTTTCCTGAGAAACTGTAACCCATTTTCCCTGTATCTCATTTCTCTTCAGGCCTCAAGGAGACTTTTTCTCTCCCCAGAGATCACGTTAGCCAGATAGCAAAGTGTACTTTGGGCTTAAAATCATAAGAAGAATGTTCAAAAGTCGGAGTTTTACTTTAGTTTGAGAAAATGTTGTGGACCAGTTATAGTTCATTTGTTAAGCGTGGAACAAACTAACCACAACACTGATATATCATCACCAGGAAATATTATTAGATATTAGTGAAACTTCTACTTTGATCTGTAGAAGTCACAGAGCAACATTATCATTCAACTGACAAATTTAAGTCTTTTTGCTCTGTTTTGGTCTCCACCAGCTTTTTGGTGGAAACAACGGCTTCATGCTGGTTAAAAAAGGCAGCAACAATGAACCAAAACAGTAAATGCGTGGGCCGTAGAGCCTGTTAGATACCAAAGTGCAGAAGACCTACCGCCAGTTATTATTGTGAAACTATTGATTGGTACACCTTTAGACAGTTTTATTTCCCTTAAGTTTGCTTTATTAGAGGAATAGTATGAAAGCAGAGAACTGAAAGGAATTGCCTAGTCACAATGAACAAAGTATAATACTATCAAATATTAAGCTAAATACCAGAGAAGCTCAAACCAAAAGCAATTCTGAGAAAGTGTCAGTATGCACAGATTCTCCTGAAGCTACAGTATGTCATCATGATTGCAAATTAAACATTCCTCTTCCTCCTCACACAATGACAAAACCAATCAAAGGGAGTTCATTGCCTGGAGGGGGGAGGGGGTGCGGCGATGGGTATTGAAATTCACATTCAAGCTCCTTTTCTTTTACCCCTCAAAAGTGCATTATTGTCATGGAAACCATCTCCCATAACTGTAGCTATAGAGCGGTACGGGAGTGCTCCTCCAGGCAGAGCACGCAGTGAAAGTCTCCGGTTACACTTTGAGACTAACTTTGATTCATCAGGGTGTTAACGCAACTCTTTATTCCCGCAGATTCAATTTTCCTACAGTGAGAGACACAGAAAGAGAGAGACTGTTCTCGCCCGAGTCGCATTTAAACAGGGAGCAGCACAGAGAATAGAGAGGACAGTTTGGGCAGTGGATTCGTCTGCAGCGTCTGACAGAGTTTCGTTTGAGGCGGATCAGCTCAGAACTGTGAGTTTTCCTCTTACAGCACATCTCAGCCTTGCCGTTCAAAGGTTAACAACGTTATAGATGAGTTTGGCATGAACTCATATGTGCATCATTGTGTCTGGTTAATGTAAGTATGAGAGTCATGAAATCTCACTAATATTTCATATTTACAGCCAATTAGCCCTTAACCTCTCTAAAGGATCCACTATGACTGCACATCAATCTTTCCTGATCTATGGGAGTCATGAGATTTCCTGAGCTGCTGTTTCAACCATTTTTCTCGCTATAACATACGTCGGCACTTACATAAGGAAGCCTTATATTATGATCATATTTCTTGCAACCTTTTTCGAATGTAGCAATAACACACGACACAAAAACATGTTTTTCTTATTCATGAAATTATGAGAAATCCTTCACATTCATCCATCCATCCATTTCCTTGCACTTTTCCAGGATCGGTCTGCGGTGTCAGCAGGCTAATCAGATCATTCCAGACATCCTCTTCCCCAGCAACGTTTTCCAGTTCCTCGTGGGGGATCTAAAGGCGTTCCCAGGCCAGATTACATGTGTAATCCCAGATGACATAAAGCATGTAATCCCTCCAGTGCTGGGTTTTTCCCTAGCGGGACATCTCCTCCAAAAGGAGGCGTCCAAGAGGATGC
This sequence comes from Stegastes partitus, assembly GCF_000690725.1. Classification (NCBI taxonomy): domain Eukaryota; kingdom Metazoa; phylum Chordata; class Actinopteri; family Pomacentridae; genus Stegastes; species Stegastes partitus. The sequence goes on from NW_007578980.1 coordinate 162,957, forward strand.
ATCCAAAACACAACTGCCTCCTTTCGATGCAAAGGAGCAGAAACTCTGCTCTGACTTCCCTCCAGAGGTGTAGTATCCTCCTCCTATCTGTAATGGGGTCCATTGGATCTGTCGCTTCAGCACTTACCATCCATTATTCATGTTCGTGGCCATGCGGTGTATTCTGGTAGTGTTACGATGCATTTCAAATATGTTGCCCAATCCTATTTTGCATAAAGTTGAGGTCTTTCTCTACTGCTATTACTGGAGGGTGGCTATGGCTAGGGTGGTAGAACGGCTGTCCTCTAATCACAAGGTTGGCAGTTCGATCCGCTGCCCCTCCACAGTCGAAGTGTCCTTGGGCAAGACACTGAACCCGAAGCTGCCCCCAATAGCAGGCATTGCTTTGCATGGCAGCTCTGTTGCCATTGGTGTATGAATTTGTGAATGGGTGAATGAGAAAACGTTGTAAAGTACCACGAAGGTGGAAACGCAAATGGTGTAAGTGCAGACCATTTACTTTACTCTTTTGCTACTTTATGTAAAACCTCTGACCACCACTTGATGGCAAAATTCTGAATCTGAAGAACTTTTAAACTAACTGTTGTCAATCTAAAATGAAGACAGATTCAGCACCTGTGTGGCTTAAGTTTTCAGAAACACATCTTGGTGAACTGTTCTTGTAATGTAAGTGAAAGTTTCCAGACAAGCTGCCATGTTAGTTTGGGTTGAACTCACGGGGCGGCCAATCATGTGCAACCAGTGTTTGTTTGGCTGTAGGGGGGAGAGTCCTGTGTTGGATTCCTGTTGAAGACAACCTTCCAATCATCGTTGTGACACTGCCTGGTTGTACTTTAAGGGTCCAATGTTGGGCAGTAGTGCGACCCCTTGTGACTAAAAACATCCATGTGGACCTTATGTACAGTAAGACTCAGCCCAGTCACCCTAAGCTCATTTTGTATCTGCAGTCTCATTGTTTCAGTCACTATGTGGAAGTTGAGACCACAGGTGAGGCTTGTAGAAAAGACTGGTAAATCAAGAGTACCCACATTACTGATGACATTTCACCAATCTGTCCGTCCATCTCACACCAAATTTTCCCATCACTCATGAACCCAGATGACATGACACTAAACCACTTTGCTTGGGGCAGCAACTCACACCCAACACAGAAGCAATTAACCATTTTTCAGCAGAAAACCATGGACTTAGAGGTGCTGGCTCCTGGTTGCTGACTCTGAAATTCCCAATCTGGATACCTTTCTGCTGCACCTTTGAGATCCTGTCAGTGAATATCACATTTTTTGTTGTATTATTTATGTATGTATAATAATGCATTTAATTTTCAAAATTCCTTAATATTTCATGCTTATATTTCACGTTTGAATGTTGGCAGCTGACTGACAGGCCTCTTGAATGAACTCAGGTGATATTGCAAAACTGATTATAAATAGCAGACCACTTCAGGGACACACTTGATGCTGAACTAGTTATGGTTAGATAAAGTTTAGTTTAGGTTTATAACATCTCAAGCAGTCTCACTTCACCAGCCCAGTGGTCTTTTCTGCACCTTGTTATTGTTCTGCCATGGGGAAACCAACTGCAGTGGTCGTGGGCAGCGCTAAGTAAAGGATGTGACCTCAGTGTTCACTCAAAATAATGACAGGTGGAGTTGTTTTTGTGAATCATTTGCATGCAGGGCGACGAGTGCTGTGATTAAAATGGATAATCCACTGAAAAATCTAGCGAGGCTGCCGTACTGCATGATCCACATCCTGTTCAAAACTTTTCAGTTTGGCAGGTTGCTGCCTGGAGGTGGTTGTTGTTCTTTCAGGTAGTGCCACGCAAATAGTGAAAGGGGAGGACAAAACTGCCTGATATGAGCAGCCAATGACAGGCTCATACCTGCATCCTGCATGCGGTGAGTCAGACAACACCTCAAGTTACTTGACGAGCTATAAATATGTATTCTAATGGTACCAGACTCACCAAACCCAAATTAGTCCAACTCGTGGTTACTGCTCAAAGCACTTACTGTTCCATTTTTTTTATGATTGAGTGTGGACAGCTGAGGCATCTTCTGAAATTTTGTAGGAGTTTTTCAGCTGAAGCGGTTCTGTTTCTGGACATACAACCTTTTAGAGCCTCCATCAGTTATCAGATCTCATGGCACCTTGTTTCTTTTTGCAAGATGTGGCCACAGCAGCTGAATGCTAGTGCTTCCTACAAAAGCTGAAGTTTGAGAGATCTTGAGGCTTTGTAAATTAGCAATCTGGAAGGAAACGCTTGTGCATTTATCAGAGTTGAAGCAGTTGAGGTAGCAATATGAGATTCCATCTCCAGTTGTAATTTCTCTTTTGTTGCGAGAGCATGAGCATTCAGAGTGCAGAACAGATGATATGTGCTCCGAATGCTCATGCTGCAGCTCTGTTGTTAAATTATGTGATTCATGAATTGCGCGCACTCTAATTCCTTATCATCGTCAGCACCCCTCGAGGCGTCTTCATTTGCAGAGCTGTTGCCATCATAACCCTCCAGTATGAAAGAAAAGACTGTTACGCTCTGAAACCCAGTAACCTGTAACCCAGGCGATGCCATCACAATGTTGTGACAATAAGATAATAAAAACAGGCTTTTTTTTTATCATCACGCCTGTATTTATTCATTTTAATAGCGAGATAACAGTTTAATGACCTCCATAATGAGGTCAAAATAAATAACAATTGAAGAAATTGAAACTTTTAAACAATAGCCCTTATCACTTGCATGCAGTATCCCATTAAAAAGCGAATCCATTGTTACACATGCCCTGTGCTTTCCTTCAATAAAACCTTCTAAAAACAATTGATCATTTTTGCCAATTTGAAGATGAATAGTTTGAGGACGACTATGCTGAACTGAATGAAGGAAAACTTATGCTCCTGATTGACAGCAGCAACATAGAGGGAGATAGTGAATTATATAGTCACTATTTGCATTACAGGTTGAAATATTTCAAAGGTATGATGCGGTGATAAAATATACATTACTCTGTGTCTTTGTCTCCCACAGAGTAATCTCTCGCCAGTTTGTAGCGTTCATCAGTGTGAGTGTTGGCAAACAGATTCTATTTATTAACCAAGTTAGACAGTGCACTGATGTGTTTGTTCCATATTCATATTTGTGTGAAATTCTCTGGGAACGGTGAACACCACAGATTATTTGAAGCCCTACTGGGAAAGTTGTGTGCTGAGACATATCTGGGTCATCTTTGAATTGCCCTTTCTAGAGGTGGGTATATGGCATAGACTGTATATGCCCTGAAACTGTGCATACGTGCCTTTGCATGTGAGCGCAAACATTAAGCCAGAAGAGGATGTCAGCACTCCACACATGCACGAAGTTGACACGATTACCAACTGAATAGGATGTTTTCAACATGTTAATGTCATTTAGAAATAGCAAAGGGGTCAAGTCCTCCTCTACAAGTTGTGGAGCTAAAAAAAATAATAATAGGAAACTGGATTCATGCCTGTAACTATGCAGGTGAACATGACGGTAGGAGTGCGATGGCTTGTTTACTGTTCGGTTCACCACTTTGATCCAGACTCATATATGTATTAAGCAAGCTGCTGGAGAGATACAGTGAGAGAATGTGAGGAGAAAGACAAGGTGGTGTGAAAGTATGGATCTGCAGGGAGTTGTGCCGTAATGAATCTGTGCTATGTTTCTTAACCATGAGGTACTGTTGTTACCCAGACACAACAAATATTGGATGGACTGTGCCAATTCATAGACCCAGTGGGTGAATCCTGCACACTTCTCTGTACTTTCATGTGAACAGTACTATGAATGCCGTCCAGGAGAGACTGTCTGACAATCTCCACCCGTATTTAGACAATATTGCTTGTCCCATTTTCTGCTACAGCTTTTCAGTCTGCCTCTGAGTGCAGCTGCTCTGATTAGGCATCACGATTTTGATTTCTAATGTAGTCACACGACACATATGAACCGTTGCTTTTCTGCTACAACCAAGCCCTTAGTCCTGCATTGTTTTGCATTTTACAGTCCTAATTTCCATATTTTTATCTAAACACAAGATGCTAGTTGTGGATTCAAGCTGTGAGCAATATGATCAACATCTCACCAGTAGTATGTGCATTCCTGTCACAGCTGACTCACTATCCAGCTGCTTACCGACAATCGCCATTAAAGTCGAATTAAATGTAGAGACTTGATTCCCTACTGATGCGACAAGAATTTGATTACATCCATTCAAATGTTCTTTCTGTTATTCCAGAGTGTCTTTAAAGCGATGCTGGCAGAAAACCTTGCATTCATCACTTCAGCCTAGGACAAGGTTATCAGTCATTCTGATTTTGAAAGCGCCTATATTTTGCCGTTCTGACGTTTTAGTGTTCCGTTTTAATCGATGCAGCCAGACTAATGTTTTGCATCTACGATTAACTATAGATACATGGATTATATCAATGCTTTTTTTTTTTTCAATGTCACCTGCTTTTTTAGGAAGCTAATTAGGTGGTTTGACTGATCACAGTGACGTTAAGCCAAAAGATTACCAAGAAAACCACACGTTCAGTAACTGGTGCAGAAATGACACATGTAAATGATTAAAGACAAATAATCCAGCGTGCAGTGAGAACACGAGGGCCTGCTAAAAAACTGGAAAGTAGAGGTTTAAATGACACATACAGACGCATTCCCAATGGAACACTAGTATACAGTGTTTTAGTGAAGTGTTGGCTGCCAGAACAGTTTCAGTGCAGCTTAGCATTGATTGTCCAAATCTCTACAACTCCAATGGAGGGATGGAACTCCATTCTTCTGAAATATTTTCATTAATTTTTTGATGATCATAATGGAGAGCACCGTTCAATTGGCTTGAAATCTGGTGCCTTTGAAGGCCAAAACACAAAAGTCACATTATTTTCATATTTATGGAACCATTCAGTGATCCCTCGGCCACTGTGAATCAGGGAATTGTCGAATGTTTCATCACCACAGCATAACAGAGCCACCGGATCCCTTTCATGGAGGGATGAAGGGTTCAGGTTTTTCCTTTAATCAGTCACTCGTCTGTAAATTTCAACTGCATTTCTACATTTTATGTCCACTGAAAAGCAGCGTTACAGGTAAACACTAAAGTTGTGGGCTGCGAAAAAGCAAAGCAGTGAGCTGAAGGATGCTCCGGCAAGCTGAGGGAGTCTGTAGTTGTGGTATTTATCAGTTGGTCAAATGACTAATTCAACATCACACACAGCAACTTGAGCCATTAATTTAAAAGTATTGATTAGTGCACCTTTCATGCCGCATAAAAATTAATATGCAATAAAGACGTTCTGTTACAGGTTCCTGGCCGACTACATTAATTCAAAGTAGAGGCAATGAATCATTCAGGTGGGCTAAGGCAGCGCTGAGGACATCAAGATCTACGAAGGTGAGTTTCACCGGAGTTATAAGGACATATTACAATCCATCATCAGTCATGTTCATCTATCATCATGTTCGCTCTGCTTTACATACTGCTATGTCAACTCCCACAGTCCAAACAGCATGTAAAATCAGAAACTTTCTGCCTGATTTGCAGATATCTTGAGAATAAGTTTAAATTCATCTGACCTAGACACTTTTAACAGACCTTATTTAAAGTTTAATATTGATTCAAGCACCAAGGCGTCAGCTGTTGAAATTAAACGGCGGCCACATAACTCATTGCTGCGCCATTTCAGCGAGCACATGAATTTCTAAACCAAGGTTAATCCTGTACATGAGAGAAAATGTCTTGATAAGTTATTAATTTTTTTATGCGTTGTAATTCAGTCAACGTTCTCCCTCAAGTCGGCCATGCGCGAATTAACAATTCATGAGCTGAAAACAAAAAGTGTTCAAGTGTACTCGACAGTGCTGATAATTGAGAGATGTAACAGAGACCGGAGAAACAAAAGCATCCGACTAATTTTCACCAAAGCAATAAAAAGATTCATACGTCGCTTTAATGCGATCCAAAATTCCAGAACTGGCTCAGAATTAATACCCTGCAGCATTTAAAAAAAAAATTCTGCATCATTATGTGCTCATATTTGTTATGCAAAGTGGAAAACATTGTGTATATGATGTGTGGAAACCATATGCTATGAAAGAATGGGTAAATAACGTCCTGTTCTGAATGATCTTCCCCCACCACTGCGCATACGGTCTCTAATCTGCGGTATATTGTTCCTGCATGCATAATAAACGTTTTGTTGAATTCACTTACGTGTGACAGCAGTGCCAAGCAGCAGCGTGCCACTCATCCACTGGAGGCTAGAGAGCGTTCCAAGATGTGAATCCTCCATTTTATGGTACTTCAGCCGGTGAGAGGCGTACCGTCGCAAACAAAACGCTGCATTTCTGAACACCCTCACAACACACAGCTCTGTAGACTGGAAACTGTGTGTGTGTGTGCGATGTTTAGAAAAGTATTGATATATAATATTTAAGGGACCACAAAAATGCACAAGAATGTATAATTTGTTCAGCTCATACAGTTAAAACAAATGATGCTGTACAATGCATGGCAGTCAAGAATGACTTTTCCCATGATTTCAATCGTTTATTCTTCATTTCTGACGCTAAAATTCTTAGTTTCTTTCATACTCTTTAGATTAAAGGTGTCCAAACAGTTCATGATAGGGGCTACGTTGTAAAAACAAAGATGGGAGCCGTTTAATTTAAGATCTTAATAATCAGATTAGTGGTGCAGTGAGATTCTTCTTTTAAAAAAAAAATTTAAAAAATCAGGATAAAAACTGATACACCAGTAAATATGGTGGTTGCTGCTGATGACATGCTCCATACACATTATCAAAGAAACCTTTTGAAGTTAATGCGCTTTTCAGTGGCAGCGAAATCTTCAAAGTCCGTATCTCCGATGTCCACTTGTCGAATGCCTCTCTGTATTCTGAGCGGTCTTGATCCTGTAAGTCTGATTAAGCTGGTCGTCCATCTGGCTAAAGAGTTTTCTTGTTCATTTGTCTAAAAAAAGAAAGAAAAAAAAAGATGTAGTCATATAGATGAAGCTATTTTAGCATAAAGCATGGAGACTTTGGAAGACAGCTATGCCAGTGAAATGCTGATCTAGTTATACCGCTTTAATTCCATTTCAAAGTCAGACTGTTTGGTTGTTTATTTGTAGAGTGTGAGAGAAATTAAAGAGACACAGTAAGAATAATATTGGAATAACAGGATGGCCTGTCTGCTGATTTTATCCAGAGGTAAAAACACAACTACCAGCATCTCAAAAACTCACTAATTAACACTTTTGCAGTGTATAGAATTAAGTCTGCAGTAGTCTTTTCATCCAGTCTATCCATTCAAGACATCCCTCTCAACAGCAAGTTCCTCCAAGGGGATCCCAAGATGTTCCTTTGTAAAATTAAATCTATCTTTAGGAGGCATCCTGCGAGGGTACCTCAAAAAGTTCTTAACCTCACCCAGAAACAAGGGGTGTGACTCTCATTTTTGGGCATAACTGTATGCTATAAAGCATTATATCCCTGTCCACAAAATATATTTATGGGTATGAGGGAAACAAAGTTAGTTTGGCACCTTGGTGCGATTTGGCCTTGAGAGGTACAGGAAGTGCCTCGAGGGGCACAAAGAGTGCTTGTCTGTCCTACAATAGAGCTACATGAGGTCAAGAATCTATAGAAGATTTTCAGATTAGTACACATCTGTTGCAAATACTACTTTTACATAAGGGGTTCAATCAGAGGAGCTAAGGGGAAAAGTTCAGTACCATCTCTAGAAACTTAACACCAAGAGAGGAAAGTAATTTTTCCTTCACACTTGTTTTCCTGACGTTTTCTAGTGAGGCTGAGAACTTTTTGTAAATGCATCATCAGATGCCTGAACCACCTCACCTGACTCCTTTGTGATGCAAAGAAACAGCAACTCTCATCTGAGCTCCCTGCTGATGTCTGAGCTCCTAACCCTCATCTTGAAGGCTTAGTCCAACCACCATCACCTTTCTTACCATCCGGCTCAGCTCTCTGCTCACCATGACAGTCAGTCTGTCCATCTCGCGCTCCATTTTCCCGTGTGAGTATCCATCGTCTCATTGCATTCTTGGCAAGAAAGCTAAAAAGCATTAAAATTGCCCACATGACATCTTGTTCCTTGGCTTTACAAATGTAAAAGTCTTTTTTTTCCTTACAGAGTGCCACTTCTGAACAGTTTTCTTTCTTTGTGACTGTGAACACTTTTATCTAAACAACACGATCATTAGTCCGGACACGTTCTTAGCACCCTGGACTGTAACATCCCATACAGCTCAGAGTGACCCTGCATTGTTTGCACCTCTGATCTTCATCTCAGTGATGCACAAGACTTTTCTGACCACAACAACCTCAGAATGCAGAGCCGCCACAGCGAGAACCGAGTCACCTGTCTATATGTGAGGGCCATGTATGCTTACGTTCTCGCTCGGTTTATGAAACCATTATGAGCATTTTTTTTCCCACCCTGCCTGCTCTCCCAGTCTCTGTGATTCCTCCAACCTACTGCTCTTCTCCTCTCTCTCCCCTGTGAGATCGATTTGAGGTGTTCTGGGGGGGTTGGGGGAAGCTTTTCTCTGCAGACCCGCTGTGCTGACCTACACATTGGTCACTGCACGGTTCTCTGCTAACCGGATTTAGAAGCCAGAGGGCTTTTATATAAGAAACAGAAACAAATGTAATGCTATAGTACTGTACTAGAAATAACACTTGCCTATTTGTGAATAAAAAGTAAAATTGTTTGCCTGTATTGTATAGCTATGATGATGCATCACTATAGGTTTAGTTTTCATGTTACTGGCTCATTCTGAAATGTCTTGCAGTGACTGTTTCAGCAGATTCTCATTACAATGGTGAAGTGATGTTTGGAAAATGAAGATGCAAATTTGTCCTAAAGTGTCCCTAATGAGCCGTCAGTGTGGCTATTGTTTTGCTGTTTAGCCAAAGTTTGACAGTTTTGTATGTTTGTTTTCTCCTTGTCAACAAAAAAAAAGGAATTCTTTTCTTACCTGAATTCACCATTGTTCTGTGCAGGCATTTTTTTAATTCCTTCTCTTTTGCAGTAGACTTGCATTGACACTTTCAAGTGAACTTCTATTCACAATTTAAATGCTTTTGCCTTCATTGAAACACAACTTCAACAGAGTTTTTTGGTACTTCAGATGGTATTTAAACGCCTTCATTTTTTGATTTGAATATAATCGATCTATCAGTCTAAACTCAATAACCCATAATGTCAAAGTGAAAACATTTTTTTTTTTTTTTTTAAATGATTGCAATTGTATTGAAATTAAAAAACTGAAAGGGCTCCTTTATAAAAGAAGCACTTTTGGCAACAGTTGTTAGCTTCGACTCTTCTTTGGTGCATGCCTACAGGTTTTGCAAAACTCGACACATGTTTTTAAAACTTGCCCAAAACACCAGCTTTGTCTTGGTTGTATGTTCCAGTTTCCTGTCGAACTGTCACCCCCGTATAAGGTTGCTGAACTCTGAAGCAAGTTGCAATGATCAGTTTCTGTATGACTGCATTCGTTCTCCCTTTGACCCTGTTCCTGCCACTGAGAAGCACCTCCATAGCATGACGCTACTACAACCAAGTTTTACTGCTGGGATGGTATCATGGCATCAGCAGTTGGGCAGTCGTTGTATCGGACAATTACACCATTATACTCCTTTGTGTCAAAAGAAGCCAACTGAGGTGGTTTGGGAATCGGATTTGGATGCCTCCTGGGTGACAAACTTCAAGGATTCTCCGGGCATGTCTGGCTGGAATGAGAGCTGGACGTAGACCTATAACTCAATATGGAGGGATTACATATCTCTGGCAAAGGAAAGCTTTGGGTTCCCTCAGGAGAAACTGGAAAGTGTTACTGGGGACTAGGACTTCCTTAATGACCGACTTCAGCTGCTGCCACTGTGACCCGACCACAGATAAGAGGAAGAAAATGGATGGATGGTATTACTCAGATGATGAGCCTGGTGTTGTCCAGACATGTGCTTGGAGTTCTGCTGAAAATACTGCACTATGAAGGTCTTATTGATCGAGAACTACTGAGATTGTCGTCCTTGTGACATCTCTGCAGAGGAACTCTAAAGTTCTGTTAGAGTGGCTGTTGGGGTACTGGTCACTTCATTGACAAGGGACCAACTTGCTTGACAGTTCAAAGTGTCCAAGACACTCAACCCTAACTTGCATGCTAGCTCTGCCACCACTAGTGTGTGAATGGGTGAATGAGAAACATGTTGTAAAGTGCTTTGAGTAGGTAGGAAAGCATTATACAGGTGCAGGCCAATTACCATTTACGAAGAATCCGAGTGTTTCAACTTCTTCCATTTCACAGCTATTGCAAGCACTGTGCTTTTGAAAACACTCTTTAGAAATGTTTGTTCCTGGTGAAGGTCTGCAGAGAGTTCCTTGGACTTGATGACTGAGTTTTTGTCAATTCCATTTAATTTGAAAGACGTGGAAAATGAAAGTAAAATCAATTGTAAGCTCTTAGGATATCATTTATCTCTATTTTAATCATCTGTTCATCTTCTGTTATGGATCAGTTGCTGATATGTTTAGTCATTTTTAGAGACACTACATTTGTGTGTGCTCAGAGTTATAGGCTGACTGCTTCTAATAGTAATGTGAGATGTGTCTGTTTTACAACAGTCAAAAATAGAGATCTGAGGTCTTCTCGGGTTTTAAGTAGAGAGGGTCAACGTATGGAATGTAACCTCGGCTGCAGGTCCTTCTAGGGAGATGCCTTATAGTCTTATCTCTAGGAGGCTACTTTGTTTAAGGACTTAGAGTTTTACATGGAATGGAAAACTATACGATAAGGTTTGAACTTACAACCTATTTAGAACAAGCCAATAGGAAAATAATTTGTTCCTAACAAGCTTTGTCTCTGTCCCCGACTGCAGAGCTGAACTGTTCTTCTCCATATTGTATTCAATATGAAATTTACTAATGTCCCAACCATGTGCTTGTTTTCTTATTTAAGATAACGACAATTTTCCAAGACGGACTCCAATCAAGTTCCAGACACACCTCGAGGACTATCAAAGCAACAAGGACCACAATTTGGAGTTCGACTGCAAAGAGTCTGAATACTTTTGTATGTATGATTTTTTAACTTTATTTTATTACATTTGCAGAAATTTCTGTTTTAATTGTGCTTTATTATGGCTTCTGAAGAGTAATTTTGGAGGAATAAATACCAGCCTCATCATCATTTCTCATCATTTCGAAATTCAATTTAAAAAGCTTCAAAGTGTCTAAAAATTGAAGGGTTCTGACTACTTTCTAAAGTGACTGTGGATTATTTCTTTAGTTAAATCTCTGCCTGAAAGTGTCAATATCCCATAAATGTTTTTTTGAAAACACAAAGTTTTGAAAAGCAGAGACAGAAAGAGAGACAGAGATCAGTCGACAAAAGTGATGAAAGAAATGAGAGGCAGTGGCTGCCAAAGTACAAAGACAGATGTATTGACATAATTAAAAGGCAGCTGGATGTCTCCTCTGTTGCCGGCTGCGATCCTCAGCAAGGCCATATCCGACGTATCGAGCTCCACAAGAGCAATCCATCTGATTCAATACAGACTAAACACAGCGGAATTTATGACACACACGTACCCGATACAAAAACATCACGTAAACATGTAGCGTTCTCTGTGTGTTTAAATCAACAATTATTTCTCTGGAGGAGGTAATGAAGGGCATACTGACTCAACTAAATGAGAATTAAAGATAACTTCTCAATGCTGGTGTGGAAAATGTCTCCCTGGGTAGCTTAATAATTACTGCTGCTCCACAACACAAAGTTCTGCACGCTGGAAAGTGATGGAAAAATAATCGTTTCAAAGGAGGCAACGCAGCTCTAACTTTTCAAGGACATGCTTTCTAATTGTTAACAAACTGTTTGGTGGGAAGGGTCCAAATGCAGGTAAGAAATAAATTACTATATTGGTTGCCGAAGCTGCATTAATCCACCTTCAATCCCTTTGGAGTAGAAAGTCTTCATTTCAGAATCGGAGCACACAAACAGTGAATAACTCAAGTTCTGTAAACTTAAAAAAAAAAAAAAATGCATCTTTTAAATTTACTAAAGAAACAACAGCAAACAGAGACCCAGTCCAGACAAATTAGCTTTTTTTAAGGGCTAGTCATATTTTTACCCCTCAGATATTAAGAGCTATTAAGATTAATCATTTGTGCTACAACACCAAAAACTGCAGCACTGATGCAAAGCATTAAACACACAGATAAGAAGGATGGTATTGGTTGACATTGTGGCATCTTTGTGTTACGTAGAAACTATGGCGATTTGTATGTTAATATGTCTGACATTCAGTATCGTCCACTTTCCTGTTTCCTACCAGCACTTTGGTATCTCAAGTACTTCAGACAATTATTCCTTTTTTTTGTTTTTGCATTTAAGTTTTTATTGTCTTTTTCCAGGAGGCATAGTACACGGTGCTCTTATTCAGAACAATGATTCAATAATTCAACATTTTTAGGAAGCCCCTCAAGTTTTATGTATCGACAGTTCAAGTACCTCTTTTTTTCCTAATGTTTCTCTTGCCCTACCATTGAGACTTCATTTTAATATCTGTTAAAAAGGCATAATCACTAAATAGGATTTCTTTTATAATATCCACCAAGTACATGTATCCCCCCATTATCTTTAGTCATTTCTAAAAAAAATAAATAAATACAAATCTACCTTGGTAGCTTTTTCTCAATCCTGCATTGTACTCTGGTTGAAGTACTAAAAGCCTCATTAACTGATGTTTTTTTTAAACACTTCAAGGCAACAGAGCAAGCTCAACACTGGCATGTGATCGCATTGCTAAGCTGTTATGGCGCCCGTGTTAGTTGCTTATTTACACACAGAGCAAAGCAACATTGGCATTTATTTGGAGTTTTGTCTCTGGTTTTCTAATGAAATCCAATGTTAACTGTACTTTTAGCTCTGGTTTTGGTCTCCACCACCTCCTGGGGGAAAAAATCCAGCCTGTCTGACATGTGGTGCTGGGTTATTATGGCATATAACAGGTTTGTCAGAGCATTTTCACGAAAAGCTGCCAATGACATTGTAGAAGGAACTGATCAGTGGCCAAAACAGGAAAGCTGTGATTCAACACAAACAAAATAATCAGGTAAAAGAGGCTAAAAGACTCAGAGCTGCAGAGTTGAGTGTTTGGTCGTTGTTTAGAGCAACATGGGCATCCAAATTGATTCATATTCAGTGTGTGTATAGATTATATAAAATGTATTGCAACAACAACAACAACAAAAAACATGCATAAAGAAAATTGAGGGCCAATAAGACCTTGTTTACGCAAAATAATCTGATCTTTTTTTCTTTCTTTCTTTTTTTAAAAGAACTACTGATTAGTTTATCTTTATCATGGCATTGTTTTTCTTGTCTGACTCCTTTAAAATTGCTCATTTTTAGACAAATGTTAGATTTTTAGCTCTAGTATTAAAAATTACAATTTGTAATTGTTTTGACATTGCAGCCTCTAGCAAGATTTTTGCAGCTTTATTATTTTTATTTTGTTTAGATGCAGCATCTCTTACTGGGAATTTCTAACAGTCGAAGTTTAGCTTTACTTTCACTAAATATGCTGTTGTGTGGTTTGTTTGTGTTTGCTGCATTATTGTAAAGAAATGTGCCCTGCAACTTCACAGATGTATCTCTGTTCACCTCTTCCCCCTCCTGCCTGCTCTACTGTGTACAACAGGAATTTCTGTTCTTCTTTTCCATCTTTTCTGATTTTAGAAATCAGAAAAGCACTCAGACAGATAGAAGGTGCAATGTGGCGTGTGATTACATCTTCCAGAAGGCAGTCAAACTTTGACAACATCTGTGTTGAATTTAGCAAAACTATAACAGCGTCTGTGTTGAATTTGGAGCTGCGAGCTGCAGAAAAGAAGCCCTGACAGCGCATTCGTGTGGGTTCCAGCACCTGTCTTGGGACGATTGACAGATGCGAATTCAGCATTTGTTTTCATTGTAAAGCATTTAAAAACCCAAACTGTCATTTGATAGAGATGGCTTTGGGGAGGCAAATGTCCTCTTCACAGTGTGGAAACATGTTGGGATTCATATAAAGCCCAATAAAACCCTCAGCAGAGGGAGAATGTGACAGTGGAGCAGACAGAGCGCATAATGAGCAGCAGATGAAGTCGTGAGGCTTGCAAACAGTGGCAAAAATGGTAAAAAGAGATCAAGCGGAAATAAATGCAGGAAAAAAAAAAAACAGAAAAACTGAAAAAAAAGAAGCAGCAGAAGATGACTGCCACAAACAGAAATAACTTAGGAGGCCACGTACACCTGAGGGGAAACACGTTTGTTTATGACAGATGGAGAGCAGCAGGAACAGACACAACGTAACGAACACGAAAGCAGTGAAGCATTAATCACTAATTACACCTGTTCGCCAACATTTGCAACAGTCTGCAACAATGTGATCAGATATTCAGATGCTGTTTTGATACTGTCAAAGTTTCCCATTTTCTGAACAAACGTGCGCTAAATGTCACGTTAACTCCCTCGCTGAGTCACATCTATTAGCTCGTAACTGTTCTCTTATGTAACAAATATCAACCACTCTGACGCTGATAAGAATGGGTTCGTATCACAATGTAAACAAAACGTTTACCTCTCCTTTCAGCCAATGACCATCAGTTTTGTTTGACTTTAAGTCTGTGCCTTTGTTGAAAACCTCTTATCGGGCTTAGTTTTTAGGGGTTTTTTTTCCCCCCTCCAGCTGACTCCCTTTAAATACTGTAAAGAGTCTTAAATATGCGCCTGAAGGTAGCAGAGATAATACTAAAAGATTGGAGCTACATGACTCAAGTAGAAGACATGGAAACAATGCTTAATATTGTAACACAGAGTATATAGCTCTTGCTTCTGAATGTGGCAATATAAATGAAAATGTAAATGTAAAAGGGGCTCTGTGGACTTCACTTGTAAAAACAAGTTCAGTTTTACACATCGAATCTATTTGGATCTATTTTACTAATGTCGCTGCAGTGTGAGATTTAGGACGGGTTTAAATCCAGATTTGTCGAAAAAAAAAAAAACGATTACATTTTCTATGTCCTCAGAAGCTCTGATTTAACTTCCCCCTGTGGTTCAGTGTGAATCCTGTTTCACTGTCCTGTAGGAGCTGCTCAAACTTCTGTAGAAATCCTTGTTTCCTGCTGTAAACCTGATGGGAGTACTATGAAGCAAGATTAATGCCGAGTCTACAGTCAGAGTTTTCAGTGTCATGAAGATGGCTCTCTTTTCAGCTAGATCAGGATGGTAACTTATGCTGTACAACGATGTGTTCAGAGTTTCGGATTTAAATCGGCTCTATGAAGCGTCACCTTTAACCCCCCCAGTGTTTTCCCTGACTGTGTTTTATATGAGGATATAACTTTTGAGCAACATAAATTCAAGTTGAAAACAGTCGTAGTCGTCAAAATACATTTGAGTTACTGAATGTTTTCCTTCCATCAGCTGCATCAATGTGACATGTGACCTCCGGTGCATTATTACACTACAAACGTCACATCTCCTGTGATTGGGTCAATGAGAAACCGAGGCAGACTCGGCTCAGAGAGTTTATTTCTGACTCAGACGTATTCTTACATTTACGTGAGTTGTAGATAGAAACTGTTGACAAGAGAAAGATGAGACACATTCTGCATCTGCGATTTAGGAGCCGATAACAAATTGTCTGGTGTAACCTTAATGCATGAGCTCTGCAGCAACAACAACACAACACTCTGGCTCTGGCGTTGCCATGACGACGATGTCAACGACAGGGAAATAACCCACATTAAAACCACATTCATCAGGGGACAATATCACTGTGAATAATCTCCAGCTACACGGTTTACTCAACATCCCGAGCAATTTACTGATCAATACAAAATGTATTTCATAACGTTACACATCGCAGCGCATTCAGAGACGAGGAGGTTGACGTGGATGAAAAGCAAGGTCTGCACTTTGAGTAGTTCTGATTATGTGTAATGAAAGACCAATTCCCTGCTTTACTGTAAGACAATACTGTTTAGTGATCCTGAAAGGGAAAATGTGGCAGTTGGCTTTGATACGATGGGACCGGACCATTTAAAATAAGATTACTTAACAGTTGTGCAAATGAAACTACACATGTTTTTGCCCTAATAAGATGAAAAAATCTTAGTGGGACGACGTTTTCTCCCGTAATGGGATTCATTTGGAAGTAAATTCATTATCAATGTTGCATCGAGTCATCAGAGGTCATTAACGTCAATAACGATAATCCCAATAATTGTGTACTCGGCATTACTCACAGTGTTCTCATTTGCTTGTATTGATTTTGTACAATTACACGGAAACGTGAGCAACAGTGGAGATTACGGTAACATCAGGAACAATGCAGCAACACAGATGAAACAGGGATAATAGTCTTAATTTTTAATTATTATGTATTATATTTTTAATATATTATTTATTTCTATTTGTCATATATCCACAGTGTTCTTACCTCAACAGTGCAATATATTTATTCTACCGTTTGGCTCATTCCTAGCTGTATATACTTCCTACTGGCTTCTTTTATAAATACATTTATATATTCTTATTTGTCTTTTTTATACTTTTATTTTGCATCACTGGCATTGTCTTTTAATTTCGTTGTACTTTGTGTATGATGACAATAAAAGCACTCAATTCCATTCTGTTCTATTTAAGACATACAAGTGCACAGGAGCACAGTTTGGTGCAAGTGTTGCTTTAGCTTTGCAGGTTAAACCACAAGCTAGTGACAGAGCAGCTGTAGTTATGTGTATTCTTGCATTCATTCCTCGAGGAGTGTAATTCTTTCCTCATAAAACTTTTTTTTTGGTTTTAATTTTAAATCTTTTTTTTTTTTCAACAGCGACTTTTTTCACAGCCATGTTCACCAGCCTGCAGTCTTCTCTTGTCGGCCTTTGTTGGCACATTGCAGCATATCTTAGCATGTTTCTTTCTCCTATGGATCCATACAAACTGTACATTGTGTCACTCTTGTGCATGAGTGTGCAGGAGACAAACAAAACAGCGATCATGTCTTGGAAGAACAGCCGTAGTCTGTCACTACTAGCTCGTGAAAACTTCACAAGGAAGCATTAAACGTTGGACGCTTATTGCTGAAAAATACGCACATATATGCGATGCAGATGTTAGGTTGTACAGATCCTACAATGCATCTGTTCAGCATTTGATGATATCCAATCCTTGAATCTGGGCCTGTCAGTCGCTGCACTATGATTGGATGTTCACTGCTTGTTGGAGGTGTTTAGGAAACAGTTGGAGATCATTAACTGCTGCACTTGTAGCTCAGTGTGGGCAACAGCTTTAGCAGCTGTAAGGTAATAAGATTTAAGACCCCGCACACTATTCCCATAGCAACTCTTCCCCCCATATCTTCCACTCAAAGCAGCAAGCTTTTAATTGAGCATCGTTGCAGCCTCAACACACGCTCTGAGAGTAAAATATCAGCCAACTCCCCCCCCCCGACTCTGGCCGTGCTTTCTCAGATAACAAAAGCTGCCATGTTAGCCAAGCGGAGCAGATACCAACCCCCTGTTGTCTTTGCATTAATTAATTGTACTAAATGTCAGTAGCTGCTGGCGAGGGGTGCAGGCGATTAAAGGCAGTCATCATTTAGCAGGTCATGATTTTGATAAGGGCAATTAGACCACAAGCTGCTGCAGAAAATCGATGGGTAAAGTAAGAGGCCGCCTCTCAATTACCAGCAGCGAGTCTGCCAATGCAGGGAGAGGAGCAGAGAGCATCACAGCAAAGACTCATCTGATCAGAGCAGAGATGGATACAGGTGAACCTCGAGGCGGCTGCATTTCCCTGCAAGCTTTGAGAAGAAAGAGTTAAAAACAAGAAAAGAAAAAAAATGTGGATTTTCATGCAAAACAGGCTGTCGAGTTGTTGCAAAACTGCTGACAGATAATTAAAGTAAAAGGTGGAAGTAAGAACTTTGTAAACTATGTAAGTTAAATTCAAATGAGGGAAGCTTGTATCCAACTTTTTTATTTAATGAAAGCCCAGTTCCCATACAACTCGATTCGGAAATGAGCTTTCATTTGTTCCTAATCATCCAGCAGTTTCAGAGGCCATTATTCAAAAACACAATAAAACTCAGCAAGAGCTGCATGTCAGAGCGTTCATTTCTGTCTTTAAATAATAGCAGTAATTTCCAGAAAACACTTGATGTATCAGTAAACGGCTTTCCTTCTCCGGTTCTTTAAGCATTCGTCTCCATTCCTCTGATTATGAGTGATGCCAGGGGCAGATAAACCATCACCTGGTAATGAAATACTCAGCTGACAAATGGCAGTCGTCGCAGCTTTGGTTTTATTAGGTTTAGCCCCCTTTGAATGTCTCCTCGGTGGTTTGAAAGAAAACTTTGCTCTCAGCTGTGAGGCAGCACAGACAATGTTCTGGGGCATTAACTTTACTCATTCTCCACGTATGACGGCCGCTGTCTCTCCTCTTCCATAGCTATTTTCTCACAAGCACAGAAAGAGAGCTCGTATTGATGGAGGGCTGAAAATTTTCTGTGACATTTAGAGTCGACTGCACAGTGGCCGTTATATCGACATGCTGCTCCTGACACTAGAGCCTGTCCTCTATACCATGACATACAGCGCTGAAAAGATGATGGAAAATATTGTATTTGTCAGCCTGCTGTACGTCATAGGTCCTCCGGTCATTAAAAGCTCCTTAACACAGAAGTGGCCAGTAAATAAAAGAAGGGAAGCCAAGAGACTTTTGTTGAAATCAGTGACACAATCCTGAGGGGATTCTTTGTTTTAATATTTTGGAGATTAGTTGGTTTGGGTTTCTTTAGCAGATATTTGGAATATTGTGGGAAAAATGCTTTTGCTTATCCTTTGGTTCCCACAAAGTGGCACGGTAAGCATTCCCCAAAGATAACACAAAACCAGCTCTGTTACCATTTTCTGTAATGTCCAAAAACTTTCCACTATGTCGCATGTTTAAATGTGAGAAACACAGTTTTGGAAAAGGACAGAAAAAATAAACTAACTTCCAAAATGTAGATATTGTTTTTCCATCTTAAATCATCAGGGGCCTTCTGGTCGACATGCTCTCATTTGATTGAAACTTGTATATCATAAATTATGGATATGTAAAATTAAATGGTACATGGTTTTAGCTTTGATTTTAGCTTGATATAGCACGCACCATCTGAGATCATTTCCTTTTCAGAAATTGCCTGTTGTCAGCAGGGTTTTTGCACATTGAAAATTGTGGTTTTGCTTGGATGTCAATAATAATCATATATAATAATCATGCGCATCTTGGAAAGTATTTGATATATCAAGCTAAAATTTTACAAATGTCTTTATAAATATCCAGATTTTATGCTCTAAAACATGTATGGCTTGAAATGAAATGACTCTATTGCAGTTGTAGTTACGACTACAAATGTAAAGTTTGGGTTCTTTCAGCTAAAGTCATAGACACTGATCAGCCACCATTAAAATCACCTGTTAGTTGCCAAGTGAAGCCTCCATGAATTGAGATCTTACATATTTGGAAGCCAAAACAGATCCTTGAACCAGAGACATCTCCAAGACATTGTCAAGAGATGCCACATCTGTAGTCTTATTGGCCCCAGATCTGATAAATGAAACTCTGATGTCCATGTTTCAGTGAATTCAACACCAAACTTAGCTGACTGTGTACAGAGCATCTGGGAATGCATATAGAACAGTTTGTGCTTTTAGTTGATGAAGGCAATGCACACAACTAAAAGTGTTTAGGTTGTTGCTTCCAGCTGTTTGTGGGAGTCTTTCCTCTGAGTTTATTAGATTCCTACAGTGGTCACCCACTGTTAAAATGTTCACTGTACCAGTATTAGTCCAAGCAGCACATCAGATAAATAGCAGCAATAACTGAACTGAAAAAAAAAAAACAGATTTCTTACTTATCACACTGACGTACTTTTTAACAAGCATAAATACAACATAACAAAATATCTAAAATTCAGTTTTGTCTTTAAGTTTCTTTGTGCCACCCCAACATTTTTAGTGTCCCCATTTAGCCACTGTTATGAAACATTTCCATAGGCGCCCCTGCCTTGAACCTCATGAGGTCTACCAGCCACTTAGCACTGAATGGTGCTGAATTTTGCCTTTTTTCCCCCATTGGCCCTTTCACCATGGCTCAGTCTAAGGTCTGGGTGGATCGATTGATGTTCTGTGGTTGCCTTGCAGCTGGTAGTAAACCTTGAATGGATGTTTTGAGAACAAGTCGTTTATTCTCTTGACTTCTGCCTCAACCGGAGAAACAGTTCTTAACTATGGAATTATATTTGTGCCACAATCCTGAGCATGTAAAGGGAAAAGTTGAGTGCAGAAAACAATCTTGAGCAAATGAAAACTCAGTCTGAGCATACGAAAATCTATTCTGCGCTCAAAGCTATTACTGCTGTGTTTGCAACTATCAACATACGTGCACGGTTTTGTCATTGACGCTCTCACAGATCTCCGTTCTGTGCACTCAACTACAAATTCATGCTCGCTCTCGGTGTCTGATGATCTGTTCAAGCTCAACTCTCCCTTTACGCGCTCAGGATTGTGGCACAAATATAATTCCATACTTATCCATCCAGGACCTACTGTTTCTCTCACGATGTCCTTCTGCACGTCTAACTAACGTTGCTTTTGGTTTTCATGATCTCGGCTTTGAAACTTCTCCAAATCTCTGCATGTTGTATTCCTGATGTTTTACCTGAGAATGTTCAGGATTATTGTCGCATTGGTTGAATAGTGAGTAGAGCCCATAGGGGAAATTCAGGATTTAGATACTTCCCACTGTGAGTATTGGAAAAAAACGCTGCATCTGTTTTTGACGCACACATCCTAAAAAATTAAAAGCTGTAAAACGTTTTTTCCCGACCTACTTTGACAGAAATATATGACTTTGCTCGCTGTCATGATGCTTTATTTACCCACCTCCGTGTCTGCTTTGCACCAGACGAAGATAAGACACTTTCTGACCAAGGTCTAATGGATGCACAGTTGGCAGCGAGCCATAAAAGCAAATCTGGAGCGTCTAAACCAAACTATGTCACAACCGTCAGCAAACAATCACTGTCCTCAGTCAATTTCCATTGTCATACTGTGAGCGTTTAATGCTTAAAATAACAGGTGACGGAGGAGAGGAAGGCCCATAAAAAAAAGGGAAGGATGGAGGGTTATCAGCCTCACGCTCACACTCATGACAGGACAGGTGGTGATGTGGGATCTATATTTGAAGCTTTTTTTTTTTTTTTTTTACAATGGAGTGTTTATTTTTACACACTTTTCTTCCACCTGCATTATTGGCTTAAATGCCTGCAATTTTCAACATGATGCTAAATGACTTGTGAAGTTTTGTATGAACGGTGAGACTTTCAGGGAATAGTGTTTAGCATGGACACATTCATGTTAATGAAATGGTTTAAGAAGAAGTGCCTAGAAATCGTGCATTTTGGGAGGATTTGTGTGACATTTGAGGAGTTTATAAGAACTTGAAAGTTGACTCCTATATATTTTAGAACCATAAGAAACCCATATCATTAAGACATGGGTCAGCATCGTCCTAGAAACTGTAATCTGGTAGAAATCTGCTTCAGGCTTTTGATGCAGTTGCTCGCTCAGTTTGAGTTCAGTGCATTTTAAATATGCTTTCTTATAAAAACTGCTGCCTTGGAATAAAAAAAGAAAATGTAAATGCAATTGGCTTTTATGAAATCCAAATTGTTAGAAGGGGCTTCTAGTTATCCTGGATGTTGGACTTTCGAATGGCACCCTGTGGGGGGGAAAATGCTGGTATCTCTACCTCCAATGCACCTTGATTTTTTATTTCAAATTTTTTTTCTTGGCTGAATATGAAGACTAGCTTCTGATTTAACTGATCAAACTCCATGTTTTACTTGCTCTGTAATCAGAAAAGCGCGAGCTGTTATGTCTGAACAGATGTCTCACCAGCTGCTCGGATGGAACTAAAGTTTGTTGGAAAGTTTTGCTGATTCAAACATTTCTTTCAATGGCATTTGACAACTCTATTTTCAGCTCCTAACAGGTTTCCAGCGATGCTCCTTTTAGCGAAACATACACAGCCACGTTATGTGCAGGTTATTCTCGCCACTGTTATTCTCGGAAATATGTGTGAATCAATGGGACCTGAAAGGAGCCCTTGATCTTATATGCCGAGGGGCAGACACCATACTTTGACCTTTTCTGTTGATATTTCAGATCCCTGAAGTGCCACGATATGCTCTTACAGCTCCACTCAGTGCGGTGAGTTTAGCGTTTACAAGATATTTTTGGGGAGTTCTGCTGAAACAAAACACGCACTAATAAGAATACTAATACCCAATACATCAATCAGTGTCTTTCATTGTGTTTGAATGTTGTAGTTTATCACAGTTTTTCTCAGTCGCTTTGGTACATTTCTCGAATCATCCTTTGCAAAGCAGTAAGTGCATTTCTCAAAATGATTTGTACGAATAGCAAAGCACCATATATTACCTGCAAAAAGCAGTTACTTGCTCAAAATCCTTAGTTCATCTCTCAAAACTAAATATCTGTGTCAATGAACATGTCAGTGTCATCAGCATGACAAGTCCTGGTGTCAGTGTGTACGGATGAGACAGTCAAATTGTTTAGTCATGGTGTCAGTATAACAGTTTACTCTGGAGGGATGTTCTGATGTAAACTATGGCTAAAGTTTTGATGATACTTATTGTAAATTGTGAGTTACACCTTCGTGTATGTGGGAGATTGATTGCAAGAGACTGGACAAGATTCACTTTTACTGTTTGTACTGTAATGTGTTGACAGACCATGTCATTGTGGTACAGAACGGAAAAGACAGCACTGCACAGCACAAAGAAAAAAACAAAAGTAGAAATGTGAACATAGGACAGTCTCCTTAAGGAAAACTGTACATGCAGTGCTATAAGAATTACAGTGCAGTCTTCCTCTATACTTGCCAGCTGATGGTTCATAAGATGCACCTTTGAGCTATTTCAGAAAACTGGCTGGTCATTGGTTGATCTATGTGATGCTGCACACATTTCCCTTCATTAGAGAAAGTTAAGATTCACATGGGAGCAATTTACCAATTCAGGACAGATTTAGAAACAAAGTCTAATGGAAATGTACAGAAATATGCTCGACATATTCTGACAACTTGTTTAATCATTTTGCATGTAAATACTTATGCGATGAACTAATGCCCAAATGTTGTGGGGGAGGGGAAGACTATTCAACAGAGACCCATTATAATACATTTTGATCAACATGACATAAGCAGTTGATAATGTAGGAAACAGCAGAGAATTGTACATAATCATTTGCATGGATGTACCAAAGCATTTAGAACTTGTTCAAAGAAATGAGAAACTGCTTTTCTGATGTGCACAAGTGACACAATGATGTGAAGACTGAACAAGTAGTTTTGAGAATTTCAATTCTGATCTGAGAAATGTACCAAAGCGACTGTAATAATAATAATAACTTCATTCGTCTAGCACCTTTAAGAACAACAATTCACAAAGCGCTTTGACAGGAAGAACATAAAATACAGGTAAAATATCAGGCAGGACAGGGCAGACACAGGCGAAAACAAAATAATAAATACAAAGTGCATGCAAACACATGTAAATACACACCGTGACAAATGAAAATGTACAGAATGGATAGCTCGTTTAAGAACTAGTTAAAAGGACGACATCACACAAGGGGGTTAAGAGAGAGGCTGAAAAGAAAATCCAAGATAAAAAATTAATTAAGATCAGGAGGTTAGAAAGAGAGACTACAAGCAGTAAAAAATTTAAAATGGATGAAAGGACAGAGGGTGATGAAAGAGAACTTTACTTGAAGGCGAGCCTATAAAAGTGGGTTTTAAGAAGTGATTTAAAAGAAGTTACTGATTGAGCGAGCCCTATCTCCTCAGGCAGGTCGTTCCAAAACCAAGGGGCCCTGACAGAGAAGGCCTTGGGTTTGAGTCCCGACTTTGGGACGATCAGGAGGGACCCACCCAATGATCTAAGGCTATACGTAGGGTGATCGATAAAATCTTAAAATCAATTCTAAAACAAACAGGGAGCCAGTGAAGAGAAGCCAGAATAGTGGAGATGTGAAGTCGTCTGTTAAAACCAGTAAGATTTAAGTGTTTTACCTTTAAGAGGGCATATTGAAGGCGAGACGTTTGTAACACTTGCAGCTGCCCAGAAAACAACAGTGTGAGGCTGTTTGTCCTGAGCCTCTCAGGTATGAATATTCCTCCTGCAGGGCCGCTGCTTTACATAACCAGGTGTTCTTTGCCACTGTGGCTGTTTAAACAAAGACTGAAAAGTGCTGCGATGCAACACAATCAATGCGGTAACTAATTGGACTAATCTTCTCCTCCACACCTCACCTACAGCAATTGTTCGAAAACAACGGCGTCTGAAAATGTTTTGCTGCGACAACTTGCAAGAGAAATGTTTAACAGTCTGCTTGGAGCTATACAGAATATGCAGAATAGAAAAGAATAGGTTCAATGTGAGAATAAATGTAATTACATTACAGAGCACATCAAACCTCGTGCATTCTTTATTTGGCTTTACGTCTGCCCGAGCAATTCAACAAAACTTTAACAGATCCGAGCAGTCTATAGAAAAGAATACTCTGTTATTCCTCCAGGAATTCAATTTGTGAAAAGCCGTTACGCTTCTCTTTGCCGCTCTGCAATTTTTCTCATTTGTCTGTCAAAACGAAAACGCCACAAATTGATAAAAAGGTGTCTTATGCCATTAAAAAAACGCAACGATCTGTGTAAACCCGTGGGAGGATTGGTTCTCTGTCTTTCTCTCTGTGTCTCTGTGGGTCGTAACAACTTTTCCATTTAGGTGCAAAACCTGTGAGTGATTCATGTGGCAGCTTTTTTACATAACAAGTTGTTGCATTAGTATCACCTCTGTGCACCTTGGGGAGATTGAGTGGAATGGCTGGGGGGGTGGGGTGGGGTGGTAATGCTGGAACCTAACACTAACCAGGAAAAATCACCCGTTTGGAAGCATGAATGAAACACTATGCATCAAATGGCAAGCAGATATTGCAGAGGCCAAAGCTTCATATGATGAAACCATTTCTGCAAATTAGATATTTACTCATCTTTGGGAGAAAAACAGAACAGAGCAGATAGGTGGGCGCTGATGTAATGTGGATTCACAGCACAGAGCAGACAGTGTTTAACGATAATGTCTAAATTCAGAACAGACCCCAGGGTTCGGGTCGCACCAAACAACCGCATGTTTGTAGCCTAAAGCGCTGTAACTGTAACCAACAAATTGCTACCATTAATAAAAATAAACACTCCATTTTCGCAGTGTTTGGACTGCTGAGCAGTGGAACAACATATTGCAGACACATATAATGAAACAGACGAGAGTATTCTTGGAAACCAAAGGATTTTAGGCAATTCAACAGCTTATTACACCAACAAAAATACAATTTTCTAAATTAAGCAGCAGGCTGACTTCATTGAGGGGTCATTCCATCTCAGATCATCACATTTTTAGAACAACTCTGCTCTACGATCTCAGATGTGACACTTTAATAGCAAAAAATGTTGATATTTACAAAGAAATTTGGATAATTTTAGCCTGATATATCAATTTTTTTCTGGTATATATATATATATATACGTGTGTGTGTGTCTGTGTACTAATTTTATGCTTTTGATCGCCCATTGACTCCCCTTAAGTATGTTTTTATGTTATTAAATTTGAGGCCATGTTTCAATGACTATCTCAGGAACTGCAAAGAAAAAAAAAGCTAGCAAGTTATTTTACATTGTACCTTTGATTCAGAATCTGCAATATTCGACAAGTAGATCAAATATTCTGATAGTCGGTGCCTGAATATTAAAGTGTCAATCTTTGAGAACACCTTAATAAAAAACTGATAATGCAAAGTCAACAAGTGATACGACCTGAACCACTTATAGTTGAATGTCACAACAATACAAAATAAAACCTGTAAAATAGATTTTAAAATGAAGTGAAAAGAAAGTTATTTTCATTTAACTTTCACAACTGATTGAGCAGGTATGACTATCCATCCATCCAT